>NW_009960100.1:0-358 GCF_000747805.2 Chaetura pelagica | reverse complement strand
ATCTTAAAGGTCTCTTAAATGTCTTTTCCAAACAGAACAATTCTGTGATCAGGAGGACATTTGGACTTCTGACCGTGTCCTCTTAGCCTGAAAGGGTCAAAACTGCTGAAAGATGAAGCCAAGATCTTTTCTTGTGCTCCAGCCCAGGATTATTTCCTCTGACTGAATTTACTCACTCATTAGGACAAGGCTGAAAGATGTTGCTGAGAAACTCATGGAGAGACAAAGCTATTGGAATTTTCATATTGGTCTTTCATATTGACTTTTTTCTTAACACTTCCTGGCGTCTACAACCTCCATCCAGTGTGAAATTCTTAAGTACTTTTTTCTGAGCAGAAATCTATTCTGAAAAGCAAGT
>NW_009960099.1:0-358 GCF_000747805.2 Chaetura pelagica | reverse complement strand
GTTTGCAAGCTATTATGTTGTGGGGGAATGTAAATTTTAGGCTTGCAGGCCAGGTTTCAGTTGGAAATTGGCATTAACAGAGGAAGTGGGAGAGTAAATTACATGTATGTACGTGCCTTGGTTTCTGTGTTTATCTTCACCTTGATCATCTTAATGTTTCATACTGAGTGTAAAATACAAAGGGATAATAGGCCTGCAAGATCAAGGATTTTAATCATCGCTGTATTTGAGCAGCTTACAGTTTACTTTAGACTTCAAAATACAGAAATATTTAAAGTGAGACATCACACTTTCTGCTGAATAAAACACTGGATGGACCAGGCCCATAGAGTGGTGGTGAATGAAGCTAAATCCAGCT
>NW_009960098.1:0-358 GCF_000747805.2 Chaetura pelagica | reverse complement strand
TCTGTATCAGTTGGGGAACTACCATGTGTTTGTGAAAATAAGATCAAATCAAGAGAGCTTCCCAGTTTTACTGATAACACATTCAGAGACTCTACAGACATTCATAGATCACTTTTAATGGGTGTGTTTTCTTAGAATTTTTTACTTGCTTTGTAAGACTGAGTCTTAGTCATGGTCTGGCATGTCACAGAATGCATTGAAACAAAACAAAATAGTCCTATACTCAAACCACTTCCAAAGTAAGCTGAAAACAAGAAGTAACAAATAGTCAGATGGGGGTGTGCAAGGAGTGGGTGAAGACATGGGTCTGTGGATCTCTCTCAGGAAAACAGCTATTTGAGTGATGACAAACTGTTTG
>NW_009960097.1:0-358 GCF_000747805.2 Chaetura pelagica | reverse complement strand
TTGTGCAAGGATGAATATGACCCAGTGTGGCCAAGTACAGAAATCTTTTATTTTACTTGCACAGATCAAGATTTAAGTTAGCAATATTTGGTTGGTTCAGCATGCCCCCAGGTCAGCCAACTGTCCTATCAGAGAACTGACACAAACAGCACTCTTGATGCACCCAGAGACATTCTGCTTTTTAGCTTAAGTTGCTCAGTAATTTGTGCCCAAGTTCCATGGAAATGAGTGCTCCAATAATAAACAAATTCTCAGGAATTATAGCATCGTGGCTTATATTTTCTGTCAAAGGGGCATGCCCTGTACCTCTGGCAGAGGTAATGCATGCACCTTTTCTTTGGCTGACTCTGTCCTTGGT
>NW_009960096.1:0-358 GCF_000747805.2 Chaetura pelagica | reverse complement strand
TGGGACTGCTCAGCCTGAAGAAGAGAAGGCTTAGGGGTGAATGTCATCAATGTGTGTAAGTACTCAGTGGGAGGGAATTAGAAACAATACTCTTCTCAGTAGTGCTCACTGGCAGGACAAGAGGCAATGGAAAGAAATTTTAAAAACAGGAAATTCCATCTGAACACAAGGAAACACTAATTGATCAAACAGTGGAACAGGTTACCCAGTTATTGTAGAGGTTCCATCTGTGAAGATGCTCAAAACCCAACTAGGCACAGTGCTGGGCAACCTGCTCTAGCTAATACTGCTTGAGAACAGGAGGTCAGGAGGTTTGGACGATATGATCTCCAGATGCCCCTTCCAACCTCAACTATTC
>NW_009960095.1:0-357 GCF_000747805.2 Chaetura pelagica | reverse complement strand
TCCAACCCTAGACATTCTATGATTCTATGATACATTTTCTCACTGTCCTCACTCCTCTATGATATGTGTAATACAGCCACAGGGTAGAGACACATTACATAAAATTAAAATGAGACATAAAGTAGGTATAATATCTAACCCCCTCATTTGGCAATACAAGTATTTCAAACAATAGTATTGCTTAATTTCTGTTTTAAACTGTGGAGTTTTCCTATAATTGTATCCATTTGTACTATTTTTAAAAGGCAAGTAACGAGACTGTTCATTCAGTGGGACGCAATAACTCGTTAGCATGATGGGTATCAGAGTGTATCAAAACACTAGAGAAAAGTCATAGAATCATAGAATCATAGAATC
>NW_009960094.1:0-358 GCF_000747805.2 Chaetura pelagica | reverse complement strand
GCCTCCTCTTCTCTAGGCTGAACAAGCCCAACTTCCTCAGCCTATTTATTTCACCAATATTATTTTCATCTGTTAAGTAGGATCTGATAATGGGAGGGGTCTCTTTGTCCCAAGACAAGGGGGAGATGCAATTTTCGGGGCCAACATGTGTTTGGTTCATGTGCCAACCCTTCCCAACAGCTGAGAGTGCTCCTGGAGGGCAGCTGTGACCCCGGAGATGCTGAACCACAGGTGTGGCCAAACAGTGGAAAACAAATGGGAAAGGCAATCCTGCACCTGAAGATATGGAGATATCTTAGAAGAGAGTGTTGAAGATAAACTCTGATGTATCTTTTTGGTGGTGGTGTTTGTTCTAGAG
>NW_009960093.1:0-358 GCF_000747805.2 Chaetura pelagica | reverse complement strand
GAAACCATCAGAAAGGTAACTAAGATTGTCAGCAGGCTTACATTGACTACACAGGCATCCATACCCTCATCAGAAAATGTTCAAGGGCCTGGAAATCAAAGGCAGAATTGAAAACACTGCATTAACAGAAAGTACAGGGCTAAATTACCTTCAGAGACATGTATCTAAATTCACAGCCTACTGGCCTTACTACCAGAGGAAAAGGTCAATGCCAGAACACTTGTTACTATCCAAGGCAACATGACATTGGGACCATTGCAGCTCTCAAAATCCAAGGTCAAGATCCTCCCTAAGCACAGACACTTAACAATAAGGTAAACCGACACAAAACAAAGCTGGCACTGCAGTCCAACTCCAC
>NW_009960091.1:0-358 GCF_000747805.2 Chaetura pelagica | reverse complement strand
AGGAGAGCTACCAAGCTGGTGAAAGGTCTGTGTGACCACAGGCTGTGGCTTCACTGCAGCCTGGGCCTGGATCCAGCTCTCGCTCTCCTTTTCTGATGTTATGCAGCTTTTTCACCGTTTCCTTCAGCTCAGCCACATGCTGCAGGTCCTCTACCTGGGCACACCATGCCTGATGGTTTCCTACTTAACCCTGCACCATGGAAGAGGTCCAGGCACTTCCCATAGCCTGCGGTCTCTACGGCAACTTCTCCCTTCAACAGGAGAGCTGCAGCCTTCACTCTCTGCTGAGTGCTCCCCATTTTGCCTGAGTAGTTAAGATGAGCACCCTTGACCTGTGCAGACTACCTTGGAGCTGAGC
>NW_009960090.1:0-357 GCF_000747805.2 Chaetura pelagica | reverse complement strand
TCATCCTTGTGGCCCTTCTCTGGACCCTCTAATAAACCACAGTATTTTAGAACATGGTTTTAAAGAGAGAGCTTATGCATGACATGTATCAAACAAAGGATGTCCCCATATCATTACTAAGGTAAAATTCATAGGAGACAGAAGCATAGAGACTGCTAACCAACTAAAAACACAGAAGAAACAAGTCTGCAACTTCTGGTCAAACTGCCAACACCAGATTTTAGTAGGTCTTGTTGTTTGTTTGTTTGTTTTTCAAGAGAAAAAATAAGAAGTACTGTAACATACAGTGTTTGATCTGAGACAGGGGATCTAGAAGAGGCTGCACAATATGAAGTAACCAGCTTCCTATGTCAACCA
>NW_009960089.1:0-358 GCF_000747805.2 Chaetura pelagica | reverse complement strand
GGGCTCAGAAGCAGCTCTGAAGGTATGGATGAAGCTCTAGGCAGTGGTAAATAAGTGTCTAGGAGACATCTTTCTCTTGTTCTCCAAGCTCTTTGCCATCACCTGGAGTTATCCAAGAGAGCACAGAAGGAAGCCAGTTCTTGGTTAAACTACCAGGAGAGATGTGGGTCACAGGAGAGCAAAGAGGGAGCAGACACAGAAACTGTCCCAACCACTGAAGCCTCTTCCTCTGCCAAACTGCAGCTCTTGCTTTTTACCTCATCTGGTCTGTATCTCCAAGGTCCCTCTCACCCCTCTGGTACAGCTCTGTGCTCTTCTGGAGGCCTTTCTTGATTCCAGCATTTTCCCTTCATCCCAC
>NW_009960088.1:0-357 GCF_000747805.2 Chaetura pelagica | reverse complement strand
CTGGTCCTGCTAGGTATTCTGTTCCTCCTACCCAGGATCCTGCACTCCATCTCGTGATCACTGCTGTCAAGGCAAAGAATTTAAATAATTAGAATGAGAAGATATATTCTGTATTTGGCATTTTCATTCATCTCTGTGGTGTTTTGTCCCTCCTTATATTTTTTTATGGAATCCTCAGCTACACATAATGTCAGATAGAAGAAAGAACATCATGGAAATAATGTCATTGAAATGAAATTGATTAGTCATTCCTGTTGCAGTCCATTCATGTTGCCTGACCCATATTTGTGCTTGGGATTGCCTTGCCCCAGGAGCAGAATCTTGCTCTTGGCCTTGTTGATCTTCATGCAGTTTGCA
>NW_009960087.1:0-357 GCF_000747805.2 Chaetura pelagica | reverse complement strand
TTTTTTTTTGTTTGTTTTGTGGGTGGCTCCCAGGACTTGAGAAGTTTTGTCTGCATTCATCTCATGCTACATCAGGTTGAGGTTTCCAAGTGCTGAAGGAGAACATCCTTCAACATGAAA
Source organism: Chaetura pelagica (assembly GCF_000747805.2). NCBI lineage: Eukaryota > Metazoa > Chordata > Aves > Apodiformes > Apodidae > Chaetura > Chaetura pelagica. The sequence goes on along the minus strand of NW_009960087.1, from coordinate 237 downwards.
GTGGCAATAATGTGGTTTTTTGGGTAGGAGAAGGCTTGGGGTTTCATCACAGTGTTTTGAAAGGGAGTTTGGTATTTTGCATGTGCCTGTTTCTAATTATAAGGGAGGATAAATGATGTAGGGGCCAAGACCTTCATAGCTTTACTAATGGTTGAAGTGTTTAAAGGAGAGTGAAGATGTAAAATCCAAGACATCTCCAGAGGTTTGCCTGTGGTGGTCCTTGCAGGGAGTGACAGT
>NW_009960086.1:0-357 GCF_000747805.2 Chaetura pelagica | reverse complement strand
CCTCCTTCTTGCCCTTTTTGAAGACTGGGGTCTTGAAGACTGAGATTTCCTCCAATCCTCAGATACCTCTCCTGTTCCTTATGACCTTTGAAAGGTGGTGGAGAGAGGTTTAGCAATAACATCTCCCAGCTCCCTCAGTAGTCATGGGTGCACCCTATTTAGTCCCATGGATTTGTGAGTGTCCAGTTTGCCTAAATGACCTCTAACCTGATCCTTCTTGACCAAGGGAAAGTCTTCTTTTCTTCAGACATTTTCTCTTACCTCTAGGGTCTGAGACTCCTGAGATCAGGCCTTAGAAGTAAAGAGGAAGCAAAGGAAAGATCATTCAATAACTCTGCCTTCTCTGCATCCTCTGTC
>NW_009960085.1:0-357 GCF_000747805.2 Chaetura pelagica | reverse complement strand
CCAGAGCTGCTCCAGCCCTCAGATCCATGGCTGGGTGACCTGAGAGCAAAAGGGGGTGCAATAACCATAACTTGGGGATCCAAGAGCAAAAAGCAGCCCAGATGTCCATGGTGGTGCCTCCCTGACTAAACTGGGGCTGAAGCTGGCAAGCCTGGCCCAAAGCCACTGGTGGGAGGGCAAGTCCTTCCCCTGGTTGTGCTGAGCTCTGCAACAAGCCCCTGGGTTCTCCAGGTGAGGTTTCCCAGCCAGGTGGAGCCAATGGCAGCAGCTCCTGGTGAGGTGAGGGCTCTGCCTGTGGCTCATGCCCTGGCCTGGCATTCCCTGCCCCTGCCTCCTGCCCTCCTGCAGGGGTTTTTT
>NW_009960084.1:0-357 GCF_000747805.2 Chaetura pelagica | reverse complement strand
ATCCTGGGCTGCATCAAAAGAAGCATGGTCACCAGGTCAAGACAGGTGATTCTGCTCTGCTCACCAAACTAAACCTGGATTACTGCCTCCAGCTCTGGAGTCCCCATTAGAGGAAAGATACAGACCTATTGGAACAGGTCCAGAGGGAGGCCACAAATATTATCAGAAGGTTGGAACACCTCTTCTGTGTGGAAAGACTGAGATAGTTGGGGTTGTTCAGCTTGGAGGGGAGAAGGCTTCAAGGAGACCTTACTGAAGACTTTAAATATTTAAAGGGGGCTAATAAGGAAGATGGAAACAGGCTTTTTAGTAGGACCCTATTGTTCTAGGACAAAGGGTGATGGTTTTAAACTAAAA
>NW_009960083.1:0-357 GCF_000747805.2 Chaetura pelagica | reverse complement strand
CCTCCCCTGTTGCAGCTTGAAGCCTTTGCAGCAAAGGTGGTCAGTCACCTCCAGGGCTCTGCTGGCACAGGTGCATCCAGCAGGTCCAGGAAAGAGGTCCATTGCCTCCAATTAGCTTTTGAGAGTCTTCTTGTGGGATGCCTCTGCCCAGCTGTGGAACCCAGAGAAATTGAGCAATGGGAGGGAAATCAGGAAGGGCCACCAAGGTGATCCTGGTGCAGGAGGAGAGGCTAAGGAGCAGGGTTTGTTCATCCTGGAGAAGAGACAGCTGAGTTGGGCCTTAATGGAGGCTTTCCTTCCTGAAAGGAGCTCTATAGACATCAGGAGCAGGCTCTTCTCAGAGGAGCTCAGTGACAG
>NW_009960082.1:0-357 GCF_000747805.2 Chaetura pelagica | reverse complement strand
TGGTGTGTGTTGGCAGGCTGGGCACTGGACACCACCCATGGGGGAGCATCCAGCTCCTGGGCAGTGCCTGGTGGGAAGCTCTGCCTGTGCTTGGGGTTTTAGGCCTTGTCTTCCACTGGGGTGGCTTGGGAAGCAGGAGGACATACTCCATCTCCTTGATCACTGCTGGTAACTAGCCAGCCCCTTACTTGTGCTGGTGGCCTCGGTGCCTGTGGATGCAGCTGGGGGTCAGTGTGTCTTTGGTTTTATGTTTCCCTCTTTCAGTTGGGTCTTGTGAGACAGCACTAGGGCGTTGGGAAGCCCTTGCACAGCAGGACAGCTTTGTGGCTGTGTGCCCTGGGCAGCCTTGCCCCACCA
>NW_009960081.1:0-357 GCF_000747805.2 Chaetura pelagica | reverse complement strand
TGTGATTACTTCCAGGTATTGTTCTGTAACTTTCACAGCTGTAGCTCATGTGTGTGGAGACACCTTCTGTGCATATATATAATGCTGTCCCCTACAAGCTATTCCTCTATTGGTCCACTTGCAATGTGACACTGCTAAGCTCAATTCCCTGGTGCTCCCTTATCCTGTGACAAATACAAAAAGAACTTGGCCTTTTTACGTGATTAAAAATAAAAGCTTTTGTTTGTGTGAACAAAGCTTGTGCTTTTGACTTGTGTGTTACGGTTATGAGAGAGATGGGACACATTGATCTCGGGCATGTTACAGCTTTAGGTGGTGTTAGTACTTTTTCTCACTCATTCCAACAGGAAATAAACA
>NW_009960080.1:0-357 GCF_000747805.2 Chaetura pelagica | reverse complement strand
CCTGGAAAGAAATTTCCTGTGCCACGGCCGTGCAAGGAGAGTCCTGGTGCTTTCCATCCCAGGTGGCCTTGCCCTGCTCTCTGGTGTCATGGCCTGTGCTGACGGGCTCCCAGTGCTCCTGGCAGCAGTAGGAGATGGAAGAGAAAACTGCAACCTGCAGCTGCACTGCTCAGGCAACGTGCCTGGGCTCTCTGGCCTGCAGCCCTGCCCTCCTGCTGGAAGCTGCCTGGCACAGCCTGGGGTGAGAGCACCCTCTGGGGCCCAGGAGAAGGGGAAGCAACGAGCCTCTGCATTTCTCAAATGGCTTCTTCTAAACACCTAAACCACAGAATCGTTCTGGTTGGAAAAGACCTTGAA
>NW_009960079.1:0-357 GCF_000747805.2 Chaetura pelagica | reverse complement strand
TAGCCAGTTACAGATACATTATATAGATAAATTAAGATTGTTTAAATAGTATAGGGACATCTGTTATTACTAAGGGAATGACAAATACTTAAGCCTAGACCAATGGTAATTGAATAAAATCTCTAGTGCATTACTAATTAGATATGCCTAACCCTACATAGCTCCTCAAGTGTTTAAGTAGCATTTGCTTTATGTGCAATTTTCATAACAAAATACTTGACTTTTTGGTACAACTATTTTAAATTAAATTGATTTCCAGTAAGTTAACGTAAGCAATATATTGTGGCACACTAGGTTGACAACAGGAATTAAAATTTTTATATGCAGTTATAAAAGCTATACAAAGACTTTTTTTTT
>NW_009960078.1:0-357 GCF_000747805.2 Chaetura pelagica | reverse complement strand
ATATTTTAAAGCTAGCACTTTCTGAGATTAGAAGCCATAGGTATTGCCTCAGCTGTTTTCTTGAGCTGTAGGAAAGCTGACAGCAGCTGTATGATGAAACCTGATATAACCATTGTGCATTCTCTGTATTCGTTGAAGTACTGGCTGCTGGTATTTAGGGACTCCTCGTTGCTATTTATTTTTCATTCAAACTGCTTTTGTAAGTGGGCTAGGCTCTACACTGAGTAATTTTCCCCCACAGCTTCTGGTGATAAACACCAGCTGTCAACAGTGAATGCAGTGACATGAGAAGCATACAACGATTTTCAAGACAAGGTCAAATGACAGGTAGTTAAATAATGTAGAAAGGATAATCTT
>NW_009960077.1:0-357 GCF_000747805.2 Chaetura pelagica | reverse complement strand
GGACTTCAACTTACCAGATATCTGCTGGAAACACAATACAACAGAGAGGAAAAAGTGTAGGAAGTTGCTGAAATCTGTGGAAGATAATTTTCTTACACAGATGGTGAGGGAGCCAGCTAGGTAAAGTGCCCTGCTGGATCTGCTGTTTGTCAACAGAGACGAGCTTCTGGAGAATGTGATGGTTGGAGACCATCTTTGGCATAGTGATAATGAAACAATGGAGATTGTCATTCTTGGAGAAATAAGGAGAAGGGGTCAGAAGAACTGCTGCCTTGGATGTCCAGAGGGTAGACTCTGGCATGTTTAGCAATGTAGCTCCCATCCTTGTCCTGAAGGACAAAGGAGTCCAGGAAGGCT
>NW_009960076.1:0-357 GCF_000747805.2 Chaetura pelagica | reverse complement strand
CCCCAAATTGCTTGAACATAGTGAATTTTACACAGGGATGAGCCAAAACAGTGAGATTTGACCTCTGCAAAATAACGAAATCCGAGCTCTACATTGCTGGACAACGGGGAATTTTGAGCACCAAGTTACTGGGAAATTGGGAATTTTGAGCCAAAAATAGTCACCAATTTTGACCCCAAACTGATGTGAAATAGCGACGTTTGAGCTCCAAACTGCTGGAATATAGGGACTTTTGAGCTCAAAACTACAAAAAAAATGCAAACTGTGAGCCTCCAAGTCCTGCAACATTGGGACTTTTGGGTAGCAAATTGCTGGGAAACAACGAGTTTTGAGCACAAAGTGGGGTCAAATCGGGAA
>NW_009960075.1:0-357 GCF_000747805.2 Chaetura pelagica | reverse complement strand
AAAATTTCATTAGGATACATGTCATAGCCATCAGGTGATGTATTAATATAATAGTGTGTTTCTCAGGCTCATGTAGAACATTTTTGCACGTGAGACATTTCATAAAACTTGCTTAATGCACATTTATTCCCTGACAGGTTGAATGGGAAAGAGCACAGTGTTTTCACAGGAGTGGCTATTATTCATTGCAGCAGTAAAGGTACATGTATTATTTCATTAATACTCAGTATTTTCGTTAAACATTATTCTCATAAGGACTTGTACAAGTAAAGAAACAGTAGGAAAATTTTTCATATACTGTCTGAATTGGCTTCCTACTCAAGATGAGAATTTACCTTATTAATATATTAATTGAAA
>NW_009960074.1:0-357 GCF_000747805.2 Chaetura pelagica | reverse complement strand
GTGGAAATCCTCTTGAATTACAGGGAAATGCAGGCAAATGTCACTCATGTTTGTGGTTTTGCACTGGTTCTCTCATGAGGCTCTTATTGTTGGAAAGGAGAATGCAAGAGGGAGGAGAGATGCCTCAGACTCTTATTTTGGGTGGGGGCCTTTTTTTCTCCCCTTCAATCCATCTCCCTCTGCCTCTCTTTTCTGATCCTCCTGTTGCCCCCATTGGAGATCCCAGCTGTCTCTGAAGCCTCAAAGTTCTCCCATCCCAGTGCAAATCAGCAGATCCTGTCAAAGCTGCTGCCACAGGGACGTTGAATGTGACACCTGGCTGGCTACCACGGCTTCCAGTTCCCTCCTGGCTGTGAA
>NW_009960073.1:0-357 GCF_000747805.2 Chaetura pelagica | reverse complement strand
AAAAACCACAAAACAAAACAAAAAACCCCACCAAGATTAATATTGCAAGATCCCTTGATGCAAGAACTGTTGCAAGTATAGACCCATCCCAAACACCTGTGGAACTGAGCCTTGGCTTTCTAAAACCCATGTTAGAGAAACAGGAACTGAGGTACCTGTCCCACCAGCCAGAGTCTGATCAGTGGTAGAGGGACAGACTGCTGGTTTACCTAAGTGACTGACTGGAAAGTATCATGCAGGCTGGAGAAAAAGAAGTTGCATTTTCTTTTGAAGTGGATTCTTCCTACTCAAGGCAGGCTTCTGAGGGCAATGCAGGATCCTCACAGGTGGTAGCACTCCCACTGCTGTGGCTGGGGG
>NW_009960072.1:0-357 GCF_000747805.2 Chaetura pelagica | reverse complement strand
GAAGCCTGGTTATGGACTCCAAATGGCTTGGAATAACTTTTTTATTTTTCTCTTTCTATTCAACAAAATGTTGGTTTACATTATTATCATGGAGACTGGGATGAGAACTCTAAGGGATTCAGAGAAATGACTAATGCTGTCAATGTGCAGGTGGCTTTTACCAAGCTGACATTGTTTATGACCTTTAAAAATACATGTGTGTGCAAAGACCTGATGTCGGGAGGTAGAGCTGAGGATTTACAAATTGAGTGACCATGTTGATCCCATGGTTGGATGGCCAAGACCCTATTTCGTGGTTAACTATTGTCTAGAAGCAGGGTCTGTAGCAGGATGAAAAACTGAGCAAGATTGGGTAAG
>NW_009960071.1:0-357 GCF_000747805.2 Chaetura pelagica | reverse complement strand
ACAAGTAAGAGCAGTTAACAGCTTGCCTGGAGACAGAGAAGGAATCCAGTGAGGTGTGAGGAGATCCCAGACAAAAATCACCATTGGACTAGAAGGTGCGTGCGGAACACGTGAAGAGTGCGTGAGGGGCAGGTGCACAGATGACAAAGGTGTCATTGCCCAGGGATCTCTTTGTTTGGCACCCCATCCACAGACACCCAGCTCCAGCTGTTGGCTTTTTTCTTCCTGGATGTCCCACCTGAACTATTTATTGATTTATTCAATAAAAGATTCAGTGCCTGCAATTCTGCTACAGGAAACTAGGGATGAGCCTGAAGGAGCAGGAGGCGCCCAAAAGCGAGTGAGTGAGTGAGTGAG
>NW_009960070.1:0-357 GCF_000747805.2 Chaetura pelagica | reverse complement strand
CCCTGTCCAACCTGATCTTGAGTGTTTCCAGAGATGGAGCTTCTGCCAGATCTGTAAGAATACTTTCCCAGCATTTCACCACCCTCATTGTAAACAATTCCTTCCTTAGATCTAGATGGAATCTACTCTCCTTTAGTGTAAAATCATTACCCTTGTCCTGTCACAACAGGCCCTGCCAGAAAGTCTGTGGCCCTCCTCTGGACCCCCTCAGACAGGTCCGTGCCTTTCTGGTGCTGAGGACTCCAGGGCTGGACATAGTGCTCCAGGTGAGGTCTCACACAAGCAGAGTAGATGGGGAGAATCATTGTCCTTGTCCTGCTGCCCATGCTGTTTTTGATGCAGCCCAGGATTCCAGTT
>NW_009960069.1:0-356 GCF_000747805.2 Chaetura pelagica | reverse complement strand
CCCCCCCTCAATACAAGCTTATCTCTCTACATTCCAGCACTGTGCTTTCCTTAACATATGTCTGAGCTTTAAGGAACTGTTTAAGATCAGAGCACAAGAGTGACTTGACTACTAAATCCCTGACCAGGACCCCCTCCATTTCCCTAGAACTTTCTGGAGTGCTGCACCTGAAACACAGCATGTTCCCATCCCAATCATTTGGCAAGTGGTCTTCCCCCAAAAGCAGTACATACCAACTTAGGAGAATAGTGCTAGCAGATCCCTTTTGCCAAAGACATTTTACTGAGTTCTACACAACACTGTTACTCCTTCAGCTACAGACAGCACTTACCTTCTCAGTGTTGCTCAGAGAGAGA
>NW_009960068.1:0-356 GCF_000747805.2 Chaetura pelagica | reverse complement strand
GACACTGAGCTGGGCAGGAGTGTTGATCTGCTGCAGGTGGGAAGGCTCTGAGGAGGGACGCAGGTCCCAGGCTCCATCGATGGGCTGAGGCCAAGCGGGTGACACTTGGAGGCCGAGGTGGACACGGAGCTGGAGCCAGCAGCAGCAGGACAGCACGTGCTCCCCAGCTCCTGGCCTGGCACTCGGCTGCCCGCTGCCAGGCTGGGGCTGCTGGTCCCCCCTGCAGGAACACGGGGCCCTGTCCCCTTGTGCTGAGGCCCAGCTGCCACCCCCAGGCTGCCCTGAGCACTCTCTGCTTTAGGGAGGAGCCATTTCCCAGGGCAGCCCAAGGCTGCCCCTGCTCCCAGCCCGGGGCT
>NW_009960067.1:0-356 GCF_000747805.2 Chaetura pelagica | reverse complement strand
TAGGGATAGATATGAATGCCTAGAACTTAATCACGTGGATGATAGTGTTGGGTATTTATGAGTAAGAATCAAGAGGAAGGTCAATAAGGGAGACATCATGGAGGGAGTCTGTGACAGACCACCCAATCAGGATTTAGATGCTGATGAAATATCCTATAAGCAACTGGCAGAGGTCTCACAATTGCTAACCCTTGTTTTCATGCGGGACTTCAATTTCCCAGATGTCTGCAGAGAGACAACAATCCTAGAGGTTTGGTGTGTGGAGAAGATAACTTCCTGACAGAGCTGGTGAGAGAGCCAACTAGGGAAAGTGCCCTGCTGCTTTTTAACAGAGAAGGTCTTGTGAGGGATGTAAA
>NW_009960066.1:0-356 GCF_000747805.2 Chaetura pelagica | reverse complement strand
TACCAATTACCTTGTGAAGTTATTTTGACTGGGCTTCAGCTGCCCAGCTGTTACCTTTTCATTGTTTAAGAGTGTGATAGCTGTTGTAAGAGCCTCCCAGTCTCCAGAATGCCTGCTTTCCTCCATCTCCACAGTGAAAACTGGAGTAGGTGCTCTTACTCTTCACAGCCCTGCTGGCCAGTGGAAAAGACTTAACCAGGTGTAAGTTACACATTAGAGGAGATAGAAATTTTTATCTGATCTGCCCTTTGAAATGTCCAACAGAAAAGATGAAACCTTTTCAAGGGTAGCTTTGCTCACTGCTAAGTCAATAGATCTTAGTGCTTTCTCATATCAAGATTATGCAACACACTTAT
>NW_009960065.1:0-356 GCF_000747805.2 Chaetura pelagica | reverse complement strand
GGCAGGGCTCAAAGGGTTGTAGTGAATGGGGTTACAACTAATTGGGAACTGGTCACCAGTGGTGTTCCACAGTGTTCAGTTCTAGGGACAATTCTGTTCAATGTATTTATCAACCATCTTGATGCATGAGGTTGAATGCACCATTAGCAAATTCACTGACTACACCAAAACTGGGAGGTTCTGTTGACTCTCTTGAGGGATGAGAGGCTTTGCAGGGGGATCTAGATTGATTGGAGCACTGGGCAGTGATGAATGCAATGAAATTTAACAGGTCCAAATGGCACATCCTGCACATAGGGTGGAGTAACACTGGTCACAGGTATACACTGGGAGAGGAGTGTCTGGAGAGCAGCCCT
>NW_009960064.1:0-356 GCF_000747805.2 Chaetura pelagica | reverse complement strand
CCCGGTACCTGCAGCGGGGGGACACAGCCCAGCCCGGGGAGGGGGCGATGTTCTCTCGGTGCCGACCCGGGGGCTCCCGGCTGCGGAGCGAAACCTCGTGGCAGCTGCAGCGCGATTGCGGTTCAGGGTTGGGGAAGTCAAGCGGTGGGGCGGGGCCGTGGGGGCGGGGCCTGGCGGCTCGGGGGGTACCCTGGGGGAGGGCTGGCAAGTTTTGGGGGTGGGATGATACCCGTGTGTGTGGACAGCTGTGCGCACCGACTCAAAACCTTTCAGAAACCAGGTCGGCTTTAGTTATGGGACGGACATCATCCCGACCTCAGCAGCTCCAGAATTCCATCCTATCATCATCCCTCTCC
>NW_009960063.1:0-356 GCF_000747805.2 Chaetura pelagica | reverse complement strand
TCACCCAAGGGCCCTTCCTTGGCCAAGAAGAGGAATCAAGAAAAGGAGCAAAGACTTGCAGGTTAAAATGAAAACACATGTAATAAAGCATAACTAACACAAAAACCAATATAAAGTATAGACAGTTACACTCAACCCAATCCTCAACAGCAGGAAGAAAAAGATACACAACACAAACAGGAACTCCCTGTTTTCAGGGAGCCTTCCCCTTTATAATGAATGTGATGATTATGGTATGGGATACACCTGTTAGTCACCTTGCATCAGCTGCCCTGACTTAAGCTCCCAGCTGATTCATAAACTGTTCAAGGCCTACCTAACGTGGGAAAGCAGTGCAATCCAATATGTTATTCAGT
>NW_009960062.1:0-356 GCF_000747805.2 Chaetura pelagica | reverse complement strand
TTTTTTTTTTGTGTCAAGTGTGAGCCTCTTTCTGTCACATATACCTTGTGGTGAGTAGCAGTTCTTTGTACTCACTAGATCTCAATTTAGCCATCTTGACAAAGGGAATAACAGTAATTACCAACCTAATGGAGATTTGCAAGTTTTCATGTGCTACTGGATGTGACATTCTTGGCTGTCAATGAGTCTTATGCAAAAGCTGTTACTACAATTAAATGTTTTAAATGCCCAGTGTAGCATTTTACCTGTCCAGCAACTGTCATTTTTGCTTACTACAGGTTTCTGACTTTAACATGAAATCTACAGCTGTAACAGTAACCTGTGTATTTTTTCTGTTCTTATTGATAAACAGTGCC
>NW_009960061.1:0-356 GCF_000747805.2 Chaetura pelagica | reverse complement strand
GTCCCAGTCCCAGGTGTCCCTGTTCCCAGGGTCCCAGGTGTCCTATTCCCATAGGTCCCTGTCCCATAGGTGCCTGTTCCCAGTGTCCCTACCCCAGGTGATCCTGCTGTCCCAGTCCCATATGTCTCTTCCCCAGGTGTCCCAGTGTCCCAGGTGTCCCAGTGTCCCATTCCCATATGTCTGTGTTCCCAGTGTCCCCATCCCAAGTGACACAGGTGTCCCAGTCCCAAGCAGCCTCAGGTGGCCCAGTTTCCAGTGTCCCTGTCCCAGCTGGCCCTGCCTGAGGTGTCCCTGTTCCCAGTGTCACTATCCCACATGTCCCAAGTGTCCCAGTCCAAGGTTTCCCATTTCCATGT
>NW_009960060.1:0-356 GCF_000747805.2 Chaetura pelagica | reverse complement strand
TGTCTGCTGTGGCCTTGCCGGGGTTGGCAGGTCCCTCATCCTGCCAGCACCCAGCTGGGGGATACCCGGGTGTCCCACGGGTGACAGAGTGTGCTGGGGCACACGGGGACATGGGACATCACCCCGGGGACAGGGCACTGGCGTGGGAGCTGCTCAGCCCCGGTGGGGACCCCCGCGTCACAGCACACGTGGGGACACACATGGCACATGTGGGGACGTGGCACATGTGGGGACACAGGCACTCGGTCCCACCAGGCTGGGGACAAGGCGGGTTAGGGGGGTCCTGGGTGTCACCGCGGGCAGGGTCTGTGTGTGGATTCCAGGCCAGCAGGGGGGCCTGGCTTGTGGCACGGTGT
>NW_009960059.1:0-356 GCF_000747805.2 Chaetura pelagica | reverse complement strand
GTGCTGTTTGCAATAAATCCTGTTTTGTGCACATACACCTCACGTGCTCTCTCACCCCTTTCAAGACAGTGTGAAGCTTGAATATTTGTATCCAAGTTCAACTCATGATGTCACTGATGTCCATCTCTACAAGAGATGAAATTAAATCATATTGTGCTGGAAACTTAAAAACAGACTTGTAGAGTCTCTACTCCCTTCCACATGGACTGTCCATCAGCAGGCCCAATCAGCCATGCTCATATTTTTTTCTTCTTTTCTTTCCATTCACACTATCACAAATTCACTGTTTAGAACTAGATTATTGGATTATATCTCACTGAGGACTCAGTAAAGCAGTCCCTCTCTTCTTTTTTTTT
>NW_009960058.1:0-356 GCF_000747805.2 Chaetura pelagica | reverse complement strand
GGCAGCAGATACACATTTCCTTCTCCATTGTAGCCCACCCCACTGACCTGAGGGATGGAGAGATAGAAAGAGCAAATTCCCAGTGTCAGGCAGGACTGTGTACATTGGGGTGCCCTTGAGCACATTTTTGATGTTCAAGTTTTGCTAGAATTATCCTTTCTAGCTCAAGGCAAGGCTGATAGGAAAACCTGCAGATAATTGAAGTATAATCTAAAATAGCTGTATAGGAACAAAAAGAATCAACTTGTCTTATGCAGGATTTGTTTGCCATGAGTTCAGAAATCTCTTGCAGCTCTGCCAGCAGACCCAGCCCTTTTCCAGCAGTGGGCTCACTGGTTTTGCCCTACTGATGGCTG
>NW_009960057.1:0-356 GCF_000747805.2 Chaetura pelagica | reverse complement strand
CAAACAAACAAACAAACAAAAAACACAAACCTGATTCTGTGTAATAGTAATCCTATTTGTATAAATTGTTGATTCCAGAGGTAAACCTTTAAAGCATGATACAGTTCCCACTGGCACTCCATGGCATGATGTTAGCTCATGTTGTTAAGTCTGTTCCCATGAAGTTCCACATTATTATATGCACATATTTATATGTTGAGCATCATGTGTCACTGAAAATATGCTTTGCATTTTTCTTGGGTGCAGAATTCAGTTAAGTTCAACCTAGATATACAGGTTTAACCATATCCACATTGCACAATGTGGACAAATCTAGTTCCAACCACCATGCCATAGGCAGGGACACCTCCCACTAG
>NW_009960056.1:0-356 GCF_000747805.2 Chaetura pelagica | reverse complement strand
TGGACTAGATGATCTTTAAATGTCCCTTCCAGTGCAACCATTGTAGGATGCTTTGATTTCTGTGTGAAATTTGTTTTAATTTGCTTATCTTCAGATGATAAAACAATCATTTTATATACAGAGAGTACTTAAAGGTAGTAATTACACAGAGTTCTTTTGTGAAGAATGAGGCATTTGTGGCTTACATAATTATGTCATGTGGAGAAACACAGACCTGGTATGACCTGTGAGTTGTGGGGAAGTGAGGACATAGGACAAGGTGATGAGGAGTTCAGAACTGGGAAATAACACCACTGTTGCAAACAACTTACTAATGGTCAGATAAAGAAATGCAGACCTGGAGCTGGACAAAACTG
>NW_009960055.1:0-356 GCF_000747805.2 Chaetura pelagica | reverse complement strand
TTCCAACACAAACCGTTCTGTGATTCTATGATTCTATTGTCAGGACAAGAGGTGGGTTGGGGGAAAGAAGAGAAAACCAGGAATAGGGAAGGACAATTTACATTAATTAAAATAATTGCCCTGGAATATAGCCCTCCTAACATGGCATTCTGCACAGGCTTCTTTTATGTATCTCAATCTGTATTTGAAAGAGAATGCCTCAGTTTGAAAAAGCTGTAAGAAAATTGTTAAGTGGAGAATATGAGAAATAGAAGGTACTGACAACTCTTCTCCTTGTTAATCTTTCCCCAACACTGGACACGTTTGAGACTCAGCTGGGCCATCACATCTAAACTGTGTTCCTGCCTAGAAAAGTT
>NW_009960054.1:0-356 GCF_000747805.2 Chaetura pelagica | reverse complement strand
AATCTTGGCCTTGTTCTGAATGTGGAAAAGATTCTTCTCTTAACTACCAAGGAAATTGATTTTTCAGGTTTCAATGTGATGATGTTCAGCACAACTTCACAGTTTCCTTGTTGGCTGAAATAAACAGATACAGCTGAAGCTGGAACAGGCTTTTCCCTAGAGGTGTTCACTTAGTGCTTTAAGCATCAGTTTCCCAACAGTGCCTGGAACAACATGTTTGGATAAGGGCTGATTCAAAATGTTTAAGGGAATTAAATTCAACTGTTTACTTTCTGGGGAGATGCTGGATGAGCCTTCCCAAGACCAATTGTTCAAGAACAATAGATGTGCACAGACATGGGACTGAAGGTCAGACA
>NW_009960053.1:0-356 GCF_000747805.2 Chaetura pelagica | reverse complement strand
TGTTTTAACATAAACATAATTATGTTGGCATGTTTCATTCAAGGCTAATTAGTTTGTACCTGTAGAATAGTTGCTGATGCTATTTTTTCCTCTAATAAATTATAAGAGAAATTCAGTATTGTCTATTAAGCATAACACCTGGCATGTCAACCTGCTAGGGATGTACATTCAAAAAACTACTGATTTTAAAGGCACATTAGCCAGTACAAAATGCCAGAGTGTTTCAGAATATGAACATATACCAGACAATCTTAGCTGTATTCCCTGCATTCAGCTACAACAGGATGAATCACCCTTTCCATCCATTTTCCCCATGGATTCACTTCACTTCCTATTAAAAACATTTTTAGTACAGA
>NW_009960052.1:0-355 GCF_000747805.2 Chaetura pelagica | reverse complement strand
AAACACGAGTGGGTGGCAGGGCTGAGGGGCTGCTGCAGCCCTGGGGCTCCAGGGGGACACGGACCCACCACTTGCTCCCCCACCTCAGCCCCGACTGAGGGGTAGTTGGGCACCAACCATCCCAGAGCTGCAACCCAGAGATTGGCCCTTCCCACAACCCCAGAAAATGCTGGAAAACATTAAAGGGGGAAAGAAAGTGCCGATTTAATTTATTTTGAGGAGCTTCTGCTAAAACATCTTCTCTTCCAACATGACTGAAAAATTAAAGCAAGAAGGTGCACAAGGAGCAGAAAATAGTTCAGCTCTGAAGCTGCCCTGATGGAGGGCAGAGAAAGCTCAGCTCATTCTGCACTGA
>NW_009960051.1:0-356 GCF_000747805.2 Chaetura pelagica | reverse complement strand
GTTCGGTGCCGGATCAGGGGAAGAGCGAGGAGGAAGGGGAAGCTGTGGTGTGGGGAGCCCTGGCTGCTTGGGTCTGGGGGAAAAGACGTGGACCTGGTGACTCCAGCTCCTGTGCTGGGGGGGTTCCTGGGGGTATTTCCACTCCTGAGGGGTAGGGGCTGCCTCAGAGGCTTCATGTGCAGGGGTACAGGGATGGGGGGTGAGTGCAGATGGGGTGACATCTGCCCGATGGTCCCCAGCGGGTGGCCGTGAGGACACAAGGGTGGGAGAGGAGCAGGAAAAAAAGCCTTTGACACCCCCAGCCCAGGTCTGGGGGTCATGGAGAAGGGGGGGTGGTCGTGGTGTCCATCCATGGG
>NW_009960050.1:0-356 GCF_000747805.2 Chaetura pelagica | reverse complement strand
GTGGTCCCCACAGCCCTGGCTGGTCCTGACCTCAGGGGAGGAGGAAGGGAAGGTCCTGACGGTGCTGGGGAGGGGGCTTGGGGGCCAAGGGGTGTCTGAGCGCTCGTGGGGAGGGGGTGTCAGGATGTGCCCAGGCTCAGGGTGCTCTGCTGTGCCCGTCGGGACCTCCCTGTGCCCTCGCGGTGCCCCCAGGGCTCCTGTGGGGTGATGGGGTGAGCCCCATGGGGGTGGGGGGCACTGACCCTGTACCTGTCCCTTCCAGTGGGGAATGTCCTCATCCAGACTGAGTTCTACCATCGGGATGAGCAGCAGCGGGAGGGGGGACAGTTCATGTTTGATTTCGATGGGGACGAGAT
>NW_009960049.1:0-356 GCF_000747805.2 Chaetura pelagica | reverse complement strand
AACAAGGAGGGGTTTGAGCAGTTAACCCCTCGCCCTTAGGCTTTAGTTGATACCTGCTGAAACCCCCCCCGTGGGCAGCACGCACTGCTGCTCAAACAGGGAATGAGGAGACAGAGTGCGGGGTTTATACGTGTTGATACTTCATAAACAAAACAGAGATGTCCAAAGATACAGCTGTAATACCAGCCTCTGATAAGGGGAAGGTAGTTATGGTGAAGGGAGGTGATTCAGAACGCATCGCCCTTCCCCCGGTTGGGGTGGCCGCTGTGCGTGTGAGTCTGGGGGGGTGAATCCACAGAGAGGGAAGCAGGGAAGCCCCGCGGGTGGGTCTGATGTGTGGGACCTGCAGCAGCAGC
>NW_009960048.1:0-356 GCF_000747805.2 Chaetura pelagica | reverse complement strand
AAATCCGTGGTTTCGGGGGGCAGCCCCTCGCTGTTGGTTTTCCCTGGCAACCAGCAGCAAAACGAGATGGGGGGCTCCAGCCCTGATGGCTGTGGGAGGGACCCGGTGCTCCAGGGGCCCGAATCCTGGCACGACCACCGCTCAGGCCCAGGATCGATCCCCGGGCAGGCAGTCCCAGCGCCAGGCTCTGCAGCAGGGGTTGTCCCATGCAGGAAGCATCCGAGTAGGCCTCAGTCCCACCTGCTGAATTCGCCACCTTTTTATACCCCCGTGTCTCACCTGTCCAGCCACTGTCACTGCCCAGAGCCAATCGGCATCCATGAATCCCAAGTTAGGGCGGTAACTAGCAGGGCAAT
>NW_009960047.1:0-355 GCF_000747805.2 Chaetura pelagica | reverse complement strand
GGGTTTTTTTGTGAACTCCCGCTCTTTCAAGTCTCTGTGTTGATGGTAGATTTTGACATACAACATCAAGTTGCCTGAGACATGTTCCACTATTGCTATGTGGTAATCTTCTCATTTAAAAAATATGACTTTTTAAGGGTAACTGGTAACCACAAAACCTACTGAGGTTATTTGCTGGGGAAAACATGACTTCCTAATAATGTTACTCCTTTCATCCATACAAATTCCAGAAGGATAAGACAGACATCCATTTTACTTCTAGTATGTACCTTGAGATACAAATGGTACTTGAAAATATATGCAGAAAGACGCCTCTATAAAGTTCACATTTACCAAATAACAATGTGTCACGATC
>NW_009960046.1:0-355 GCF_000747805.2 Chaetura pelagica | reverse complement strand
CTGAGCTCTGTCACTCAACCAGCTCTCAATCAACCTCACTGTTTATTCATCCAACCCACACTTCTTGGCTTTCTTAATGAGGATATTATGGGAGACAGTGTCAAAGCCTTGATGAAGTCAAGGTAGATGACATTTTCTGCTCTCCCCTTATCCAACCAACCAGTTATGACAGCTAGCAGATTGGTCAAGCATGACTTATCCTTGGTAAATCCACATTGACAACTCCCAATAACTTCCTGTTCTGCAACATGTTAAGAGATGACGTCCAGAACAATTTGCTCCACCACCTTCACAGGGACAGAGGTGAGACTAACCTGCCTTTAGTTCCCTGGGTCCTCCTCCTTGCCCTTTTTGA
>NW_009960045.1:0-355 GCF_000747805.2 Chaetura pelagica | reverse complement strand
AAAAAAAAAAGTATTAGCTATTCAGCATTTTTCCTAAAAGTATTAACAGCTACAATTTTTGTTCCCCAAAAAATTGCTCAGGAAAGAAGTTCTTGAAGGACATAATCCAGACCAGAATCTTTGTCCTTTTCAAAGGTAACTAGCCAAAATTTCTCCACTAAGGATTCAGTTGTTACTGAGGCATCTAATGGTGGTATGTATGTTTAGTCTCTGCTAGAAATCTGCCTCCATAAGAGTGGAAAATAAGCTTTGAGAAGTGGGCCTATTATATACAAAAGGCACGCACAGAGGTAAAAGAAACATAACATTCAACAAATACACTATTCTAGTGCTGCTGAAATGGCCTAAGTGCAAA
>NW_009960044.1:0-356 GCF_000747805.2 Chaetura pelagica | reverse complement strand
CCAAGGGCCACCAGCACGTCCCATGCCCCTGGTGGCCCTCAGAGCCCTGGGGAGCAGGTGCCAGCGTGTCCCTGGTGTCCCAGCTGCCCAGTACCAGGACAAGCTGCTGCGCAGGTGCTGCGAGGACGGGATGAAGGAGAACCCGATGGGTCACACCTGCCAGCGCCGCAGCACCTACATCCAGGAGGGCCCGGGCTGCGTCCGCGCCTTCCTCGACTGCTGTTCCTACATCAGGGCTCTGCTGGACAAGAGGCAGAGGCAGTTCCACCTCCAGCTGGCCCGAAGCAAGTGCTGGGACCTGGGGGTGGGGGGACCTCGGGTGTTGCCTGCGCTGCCCTTGGGTGAAGGTTGGGCAA
>NW_009960043.1:0-355 GCF_000747805.2 Chaetura pelagica | reverse complement strand
TCCATGCAAGGCAAGAGGCACCTAAGGGCAGTGTTTTACTGAGCTGTAAGTGGGACATGGAGCTACCAGGGGGGCATGGAGCCCCAGCTACACAGGGATGGGGGGTTCAGTACTTCCTGAGCTCCCTGTCCCACTGGACCATGCATTCCATAGGGATGAGTCCTCCAGTAGCACCTTCTCCTTTGCTCAGGCAGAGCTCTGCCCCCATCTCTCGTGCCTTGCCAAGACTGCAGAGTGAGTTTTTCTTTCAGGGGGGAAGATGGGGCTGCAGTCATCCCAAAGACAGCCCTTTCTGCCCCAAAACCAGCTGGTGAGGTGGAGGCCCCCACCCTGAGAGCCATCCTGCCCCTGGTCC
>NW_009960042.1:0-355 GCF_000747805.2 Chaetura pelagica | reverse complement strand
GAGTCAAGATGGATG
Source organism: Chaetura pelagica (assembly GCF_000747805.2). NCBI lineage: Eukaryota > Metazoa > Chordata > Aves > Apodiformes > Apodidae > Chaetura > Chaetura pelagica. Next base: position 340 of record NW_009960042.1, on the reverse strand, counting down.
GGGAGGCTGTTAATGCATTCTAGGGAAGGGATGCATCTTCCTTAAAAACAAAACAAAAAAACCAAGAAAGATCCTTCATCCTAAAAATCCTATTTTCTGTTGGCATCAAAAGCAGTGAGTCTCCACTTACTGATGGCCAGTTTCTGCCTCTTGCCTTTGCTCTCTTCGTGTGCTCCGTTTCAGGGTGATAAACTTCCAGTTTTCCTGGGCTGCTAAGAAGTCTTGAACTGGATCTGGATTATATAATTTCACAGACTCATAGAATAATTTGTGTTGGAAGGCACCTTTAAGGGTCATCTAGTCCGACCTCCCTGCAGTGAGAAGGGACATCTTCAACTAG
>NW_009960041.1:0-355 GCF_000747805.2 Chaetura pelagica | reverse complement strand
GTGTTTTAGGAAGAACATGAACCTTGAATGGTGTTCTCATGTTGCACTGGTCCTTCCCCATCACCAGGTTTCCCTGTGTCCCAGGTGTTCCCACTTTTTAGACTCCAGATTAGCAAAAACCAACCCCTGGGATTTGCTGTGCTCTATGTGACATGCCCAGGTTGGCTGATAAGAAGGTTTTCTCCTGGGGAATGGGGTCTGAAGTACCTGAGAAAGGCAGCAGGGGTTGTCCTCAAACAGCAGGAGCAGGCTGGTGTATCAGCCCTACCTGCAGACAAGTTGTGGAGCTGCCTAAGCTATGGAGATGAATTTGGATTTACTGTACAAAAATAAGTCTCCTGTAAGATAAAGGAAG
>NW_009960040.1:0-355 GCF_000747805.2 Chaetura pelagica | reverse complement strand
CCCAGCTCTCTCAGCTTTTCCTCATAGGGCATACAGTCCATTCCTCTAGTCATCTGTATGGCCCTGCACCAGGCTCTCTCCAGTAGTTCCTTATCCTTTATGAGCTGGGGAGCCCAGAATTGAACACATTATTCCAGATGTGGCCTCATCAGAGCAGAACAGAGAAGGAAGATAACCTCCCTTTACCTACTAGCTTGGCTGCAAGCTCACTTTCTTGGCTCATGGCCAGCCTGCTGTCCACCAGGATGATGAGGTCCTTTTCCCCAGAGCTGCCCTCCAGCAGGTGAGCCCCCAACTTGTAGTGATACATGGAGATTTAATTCCCCAGATGCAGTACATTTGCCTCTGTTGAATT
>NW_009960039.1:0-355 GCF_000747805.2 Chaetura pelagica | reverse complement strand
GCCCAGAAAAAGGAATACAGAGTCCAAGCAGTGCAGTCACAGAGAAGCAAACAAAAGTGCAGCCAAGCTCCATTTACAGATGTGGAGGAACTCCAGGGCACAGGCAAGGCAGCTGTATGTGCTGGGCAATGACAGCAGAGGGATTTCTTGCCAGGGAGCTGGCACACTGCTTGGCACTGCTTAGAGTGAGGAATGGATTCCAGTATTCATTGATAGACTGATGGTCACTGCTTATGTTGAGTTCTATTGGCAGGAACACTGCCCATACCGTTTGTTTCTCTCCTAAACAGCCTGAATTATGTACAGATGTCTTCATGGTGACATTTTCAGCCATTTATTTCCTCTTAGGGCCTAA
>NW_009960038.1:0-355 GCF_000747805.2 Chaetura pelagica | reverse complement strand
AGTGGTTAAGGAGAATACTGTTCTTTCAAGAAAATATTGCTCAATCACACATTTCTTGCTCTTTGCCCTTTCAGTCGTCTTTTACTGTTTCTATCATTATCTTGTGGTCTTGTATTACATGGAGAACTTCTCAGATAAATGTGCACAGCATCTGTGCTGCTCTGCAGTTCTACACCAAGGACAATTTCTCCATTCATCTGTTTTCTTCTTGCTAAAAGGGACCATGGTGGTCATCACAAATGAGCTGGAAAATACGCATGCAAGAATGAGTGCTCACCCCGTCATCTTTATGGCTTAATTTCTGCAAAGCTTTGGTTCTTCTGGATCTAAAATTCTTCTAATGATTTTTTTTTTT
>NW_009960037.1:0-355 GCF_000747805.2 Chaetura pelagica | reverse complement strand
GAGATGTTGTTTCCCATGGTGTGGGGTAGAGGATGCCAGTAGAAAACCCTGGGAGGAGGCCTGGCAGATAGGGCTGCTCTGTCAGGATCCCTCCCCTTGCCTCTGATGCTCCTTCTTGTCTTTGTTGCTCTTCTGTCCCATCCCCAGGTTGGGAGCCCGTCTTGTCACGTGGGTGCTGTGGGCAGTGGATGGTTGCAGGGTCCTTCATGGTGTAAATAGGACCTTTGCAACTGCCTTGGTGTCCTTGGTAGAGACCCCTGGCTGTGGGGGGAACAGTAAATAAAGGTGTTTGCAGTTCCTGTTGCCAGCTGACGTTTGACATTGTGGGTGTGAGTTGTGGAATGAAATCAAGGCT
>NW_009960036.1:0-355 GCF_000747805.2 Chaetura pelagica | reverse complement strand
TTTTTTTTTTTTTTTCCCCAATCAATCTCTGTATAAATATCAGCTCCAAAATCAGTTTGATAATAATAATTAAAACAAAGCAAACAAAAACCCACACACAAACAAGCTGATTCTTCTTTCTCTTTAGGAATCCATTACTTACAGTACTTTCATTTTTATAGTAACACCTGATTTGTTTTTGAACTTTGCTGTCTTAATACAAGATGCACAATTTATCAAAGATTAAACACAGTGAGCTACAGTATTGGAAACCTATTCAAGTTCTGTTTGAGCTTTGGCCCTTTTAATTTTCCCCTGCGTAGCTCCACTACGTCTTGGTATTCTTCATAAGTTGCCAACCCCCTTTTCCAAAGGC
>NW_009960035.1:0-354 GCF_000747805.2 Chaetura pelagica | reverse complement strand
AGAGTTATACATAGAACTTAACCACTGCTGAGCTGCTGCCACCGAGTCAAGACACAGAACCCAAATCTTGGTAAGTTACAAAAACATATTTGCCATCAATGTTTTATAAATACTTACCACTGTTAATCACAAGTCCTGGAAATGGTCTGAAAAAAAAGAAATAAAATTAAAAGTGGAAAATGTACTGAGTCTACAATACATTGCAGGGGGGTTCCCTCCCCAGGCAGCATCACCTAATGGTTTGTGACAGAGATCATGCTAAAAATGAACAGAAAGTCAAACAAACCAGAAGGAACCTTCACAGCAGCTCCTGGTTTGTTCACCAACCTTCCAGTGCCTGAAGGGGCTCCAGGA
>NW_009960034.1:0-355 GCF_000747805.2 Chaetura pelagica | reverse complement strand
CTCCCTGGTTTTTCAGTCAAGCCCACGAGCTGTTGCCAGGAGGAGGGTGAGCTGCCAGCATCGGTGCCGTGTCCCAAAGCCACCTTTTCTCCCCCCAAAACACCATCTCCCTCGTGGGCTCCTTCCTGGGAGTCCTCTGGCCAGTAAATGGCCTGTCTTGCTGTTGCTGCAGAGCTTTGGTGGCAGTTCCGTGGAGGGCTGGGGGAGGTGGCAGCAGGAAGGCTGTGCCGGATGCCGTTCAAAACAGAAACGCTGCCTCACGTGGGACAGGAACTTGCCTGTTCCTGAGCCCTCCCAGCACAGCTCCACCATCCCACCACAGCACGGACCCACCATCCTCCCAGGCCAAACCACG
>NW_009960033.1:0-354 GCF_000747805.2 Chaetura pelagica | reverse complement strand
TTCAGTGCTTGACAACCCTTTTGGTGGAGAATGTTTTCCTAATATCCAAGCTAAAGCTCTCCTGGTACAACTTGAAGCCAAGAGGAAACTTGTCCTATCACCTAAGTTCTGTTTTCCCACGAGGTGCCTTATGCCATATTCAGTCATTGTATTAAAGATATTAAGATGGCAAAGTAAGCTTATTAATTTAGGGCATACCAAAATCTAGTGTGCTGTCTTGGTCCACATCTTGTGCTCATCAGTATCACGAATGTATTTGTCAGTTTATCCCATCATGGCAGAGGGAGGAGAAGCATTCAGTTCCCCTAACATACCCTGAAAGCCCTTTTCATAGAATCATAGAATGGTTTGGGT
>NW_009960032.1:0-355 GCF_000747805.2 Chaetura pelagica | reverse complement strand
ATCTGATCTTGCAGATGTTCAGCCTGAAGTTTATCTTGGACCAACTGTCTCTAAACCTTCTCTTCAATAGCTGAGCCAGGAGGTGTCTTGAGAGATGGAAGTGAGGCTGGAGGGAAAGCCTGTCAACAAAATATGGTCACAGGTCCTAAAAGGGTTTAGAGCAGCACTCTGACTGTGAAATAACTTCTGTTCATCAGTTGAAATCCTCTTTGATAATGAATCCCTAAAGAAAACATTTGTGAGTGGAGTGTGATACCATGTGTCTAATGTGAAATTGCTGGAGTGTTAAGGGAGTGGTTCTCCTGTTCCAGCCTGTGCTGACACAGATTCTTTCTAGCATTGCTAATCATCTCCA
>NW_009960030.1:0-354 GCF_000747805.2 Chaetura pelagica | reverse complement strand
GGCTCTTTGGGGCTCGACAGCCGCCCCAGGAGAGGATCTAGGAGGGATGCAGTCCAGCCGGGAGCACGTCCTCGTCCCTTCCCTGCCGTGGGGTGACACACAGGGTGCTGTGCTGCCGGGCGCTGAGCACCCCTGTGTCCTGTCCCACAGGGAACAGGTGGTTGAGTGCAGGTACCCCAGGGTGCCGCGGGCCTGCGGGGGCCAGCACACCGTCACCCACGTGCTGCAGTATCCCCTGCGCCTCCAACCCCACCCGCCCAGTGCCGCCAGGCCGCCCCAGCCCCCCCGAAAGGTAGGGATGAGGGAGCGAGTTGGGGACTCCGTGCCTCAGTTTCCCCAGGGAGAGCTGGGGAT
>NW_009960029.1:0-355 GCF_000747805.2 Chaetura pelagica | reverse complement strand
ATGGGTGTTTTCTCTTAAACTATAAATTTAATTTGTACAATTTTAGGCAAGTGCTCAATAGGTTTCCAGGCTGGAAAGGGCTCATTTAAGTGTCAAGAGTATTTGAGGTGAGTAATGCCTTTCTCTAAAGGTGATCAAAATAATAACATTGAACTTTAAAGCTATGCTTTAAGTAATAAGTCAGGATTGTCTAACTGTGCTCTTCTGCTCAAGGCCATGGTCGCACTCCATGGTGTTTTAAAGCCAATATTTATGTTAAAGACAGTATCCATGAATCTTTTTTGTCATGTCAAAATGGATCTTCAGGAAGGCAAATACTTCCACCACTGTTCTACTGATCCCATCACTTTTTCTC
>NW_009960028.1:0-355 GCF_000747805.2 Chaetura pelagica | reverse complement strand
TTGTCCAAAAGCCTCTTAAATACTGACAGGCGTGGGACATTGACCACCTCTCTAGAAAGCCCGTTTTAGAATTTGACCACCCTCTCAGTAACAAAATGTCTCCTCGTGTCAAGTCTGAACCTCCCCTGACAGACACAGCCTTAAGCCACTCCCACATATCCTGGCACTGGGTACCAAGCAGAAGACATCAGCACTTCCCTCTCCACTTCCCCTCAGGAAGCTGCAGAAAGCAGTGAGGTCACCCCTCAGCCTCCTACCCAAACAAGACAAAAGCCATGTCCTCAGTTACTCAGAGGACGTGCTTTCCAGCCTCTTCACAAGCTTTGGTGCCCTCCTTGGGATGCATTAAAGTATC
>NW_009960027.1:0-355 GCF_000747805.2 Chaetura pelagica | reverse complement strand
AGGTGCTGAGCATGTAGGTGTGCACACACCTGCACGTGTGTGTGTGCCCCGTGCACACGTATGTGCTTCAGTGCACACTCGTGCACGCTCAAGCACGTGTGGGCACTCACACACGTGTGCTCTCCCCCACACACGTGTGCTCCCACACACACGTGTGCTCCCACACAGGTATTTTATCCCCCACAGGCATGTGCTCCCACACACGTGGGCACTCCTGTGCACGTATGTACACACACGTGTGCTCCCACGCACGTGTGTGCTCACACACACCTGCTCAGACACACGTGGGCACTCCCACGCACATGCATGTACTCAGACACACACGTGCTCACTCACACACACACACACGGGCACT
>NW_009960026.1:0-354 GCF_000747805.2 Chaetura pelagica | reverse complement strand
TTATGCTGGAAGTATCCAGCTTAAATGCAGGGTAATAGTATTCAGCCAAGCTCATTTGCATGCAGTTGGTACACCCCAAAATACTCATATGCCCCAAAATGTTAGGAATGAGTGGAAACGTGTGTAATGTAAGGTCACAGTAGCAAAGGAGTAATGAGCTGAATCACCAGCAATCAGCACCATTTTCTCCTCCCCCTGCAGTCACCCCCCTTTTTCGTATCACAGATATGCTAATCTTTGGGTATCCTCAAGCATAGGTCTTCTCATCTCTCCTTGTCTTCAGTCAGTTTGTGCATGCAAAGTTACACCTTTGTTGGGTTAGGGGGAAATGAAATGAAATAAGAAAGCAGCAAG
>NW_009960025.1:0-354 GCF_000747805.2 Chaetura pelagica | reverse complement strand
TGAGAAAATCAAATCTGGCTATGTGGTTAGTCATGTTTGGATTTCTTAGGAGGCATTATCAAAAACTTGCTGGTGTAGTATCATTTAAATAATGAAAAGATCCAGGAGTCAAAGATAGAGGCCAATTTTAACTGACCATTTTTTGGTCAGTTAATTCACTCTTTTTATTATTGCACCCACCACTAACTTACCTACATTTGGCTGGCCATCTGTTAACATGATAATTATAGAAGCACTTCTCTTGGACACAATGTTCCCTTCATGAGCAGCATTCAACATATTGATTCCCCTCATTATACCACCATGTAAATTTGTCACTGCAAGGCAGACATAGAAATTGGATTTCAGCTCAGA
>NW_009960024.1:0-354 GCF_000747805.2 Chaetura pelagica | reverse complement strand
CAGCCACAATTATCACAGTCTTCTCACTACTACGACTGTTTTACCTCCATCTCACATACTATTCAGCAATTGCATTCCCATCCACACCTTATAAACTACATAAAACAGTGGCACATCAACAAATCAACAAACAACTTAATTGCCACCCTCACCTCTCTCTCAACCTTACTCCTTCCCCTCTCCCCAGTAATCCTCATCACCACATAGAAACTTAGGATAACACAAACCAGAGGCCTTCAGAGCCTTAAATGAGAGTTAAACTCTCTTAGTTTCTGCTTAGACCCAGAGGACATTAACTTGCATCCCTTGGTGCAACCCAGATACTTTAATTAAGCTAGGGCCTTGCCTAGACAG
>NW_009960023.1:0-354 GCF_000747805.2 Chaetura pelagica | reverse complement strand
GATCTAAGGAATGCAGGAGGTGATAAAGAAGCAGCAGAATCAAGAAGATTGATGGCTGAAACAGTCATGGGCAGTTGAAGCTGTGCAAGTTGTGATATTGTGTCCTTTGGGTGAATTTAGTTCATTATAATGTCATTATAATACTAAAATCACACCCTCAGGTCAAAAAGATCCCTGCCCAGGTTAAGACCCTTCCCGTGAGCATGTGTCATAGTAGAAAGAGTAATGCAACTGTGTTATAACTAGATTTAAATCACTAACCAGTCACTATAAGGAGGATGTACTTGGAAGCTTACCAACTTTATAGTTTTTGTGTGTAAGTGTGTAATGAAAAATCTCATTTGGTGTGCTTGA
>NW_009960022.1:0-354 GCF_000747805.2 Chaetura pelagica | reverse complement strand
GTGTGTCTGGGGCCTGGGCCCTGGGGGGAAGTCTTAGTGTTGCTCTGAGCACAGGGGAGACCCTGACAGGTGTCACTGAGTCTGAGGAATGAAATTCTCCTTTAATGAACTACAGAGTTGTATAATACATGAAGAATGAGCTTGCACCCCTGAACCTGGAGCTTGGTGTTTCCATAATGGTGGCTGCCTGAGCTGCACCTCTCACGCTGGGGCTGGGTGCTGGTGACCCCCAGTCTGTGTCCAGGAACTGGCACATCACTCCATGTGATACCAAGTGCAAAAGGGTCTCTCTAGAACCAGCACCTAGATGGGCTTTTCCTCTCCTTCTCCAGAGGTGACATGTCCTCAGCCACC
>NW_009960021.1:0-354 GCF_000747805.2 Chaetura pelagica | reverse complement strand
TTTCAGGTAGTTGTAGAGAGTCTCCCCTCAGTGTCCTTTTCTCCAGGCTCCCTCAGCCACTCCTCATAATGCTCCTGATTTACCAGGTGGTCCCAAATTCCCAGTTCTGTGGGGAAAACCAGTAATGGCCATGAGCTGATGGCATCACTGCAATGGGGCTACAGCATGACACTTTGAACTGGGTGTGGAGACTGAAGACTATGCAGTGAGCCAGTGTCACCATGTGAGCTCCTGTGTAACCTGTGTACAGTGACTCTAACCTATCCCACGTTGGAGGAAATGGCTCATAAAACCAGCAGATTTAGCTGTTACACTGAGAAAAGAACAAAAAATGCAGTTTCTTGGAAATCAGCC
>NW_009960020.1:0-354 GCF_000747805.2 Chaetura pelagica | reverse complement strand
AAGCATTTGGATGATGCTGTCAGGCACATGGGGCGATCCTAGGGGTGCCCTACACAGGGACAGAGTTGGACTCAATGACTCTGATGGGTACCTTCCAACTCGGTATATTCTATTATTCTAACCATCTTCTTAAGAATATATCATTCTAATCCGAAAAATCAATTACACTACAACACAGTTCTCAATATACTTGACAGCATATTTGCCATAATAAGCCCAACATGGAAAATAATTGTTATTTACCATGCTTTAAAGGGATAAGATGGGCAGTCATTTCCCTTCAGGAAAGTTTAGAAACAGCTTAAGAAACAAAACTTTGGCCATCACAGCTAATGTTCAAGAGAAGAGAGATCA
>NW_009960019.1:0-354 GCF_000747805.2 Chaetura pelagica | reverse complement strand
CTTCATAAATCCCCTTTTATTTCCCTTTTTTCCTTCGTTTTAAAGTGTTTTTATCTTCAAAGGTGAATTTGAACTCCGGGGAGGGAAGGAAAAAGGGTTTTAAGGTGAATTTGGGGGTTGTTCGCTGCAAAGGCGAAATTAAGACAACTGGGGGGGTATAGAAACTTCTGGGAAGTGGCAATTAAATGCTGGAAGAATTATAGTGCCTAAGGCAATAGCACGCCAGATTCTTAACAAAATCCATCAAAAAAAACCACATTGGGGAGCTCAAGGGTTAGTGGGTCAGTTTGCAACCCCCATATGGCAATCAGGCTCCATGATCTGGCAAAATATATTACAAGGGCCTGCCCTACC
>NW_009960018.1:0-353 GCF_000747805.2 Chaetura pelagica | reverse complement strand
GCTCTCACCACCCTCACAGGGAAGAATTTATCAAGTACAGCTGAAATAATTTTAATTTAATAAACCTTGAAAACACCCATGAAGCTGCCATTAACATTTGCTTTACCCTGGGAGCCCTCACTGCTCTGACATGAGCACCAGCTCCCTCAGCCCCACCCCACAGAACGAGGCTGCAGACCCTGGATCTGAGGTGTTCTCCAGAGCAGGGGTAGCAGGATGCCTTGTCTTACCTTCAGTCACACACATCAACATCTGTGGATCACTCAGTTTTTCCATGGCTGTTACTTGGTCGTTCAGTCTACCAAAATCACCAGGTCTCTTCTACTCACAAGCTCAATTTTATCACAGAAGGC
>NW_009960017.1:0-354 GCF_000747805.2 Chaetura pelagica | reverse complement strand
AAACCGCCGGGATCGCGGCGCGTTCGGGGTTTTCCTTCAGCCCTTCGGGAAAAGGGAAACATTTAATCCCTAAAACGTTCAATATCGAGCTGCGATTTCACAAAACGCGCCGCATTTCCCCACAAAACCTTCTATAAAGCCCAAATTAACGGGTTTTTAACCTTTTTTCTCCGCGTTGCCGTCAATTCCGGCGCCGTTTCCTTCATCCCCGCGCGGGGATTCCCTTTTTCCGCCTCAAAACCTGCATTTGAAGGGGTTAAAAATAAAAATGTGAATAAACATCAACATCAATGACCCCGAACGGGCGTCATTTTACACCTTTTATTACGTTTTATGACGTTGTTCCTGTCGGGC
>NW_009960016.1:0-354 GCF_000747805.2 Chaetura pelagica | reverse complement strand
TTCTGTGATTTTTATAGAGCCTTCCCTTCAAGGAAATGGAGAATTCCAGAAAATGGATGGCATAGTTTTAAATGTAAGTGTTGAAAGTTAGGCTGTTGTGGAGTTGGTTGGTTGGTTGGTTTGTTTTCCTGGGAGTCTTTAGAATTAGACACTACCAGAAATATTTTACAGAAAAGAAAGCTGAAGTACTGAGAGGTTTGCACTAAGAAAATCAGTCACAAAGTTAAAATTAAAGTCTCTTAGTCCAAACTTGTGTTTGTTCAACTTACGATAAGTTCAAAGATTGGTATTAAAAGCAAAGAATAATAACCATTACTTTGGTGTCTTAATTTACTGTTGTTGATAAATACCTTT
>NW_009960015.1:0-354 GCF_000747805.2 Chaetura pelagica | reverse complement strand
ACTGGGGTGACAACACGTGGTACCTTTTTCTTCTGAGCAACCTCCTCCTCGGGCTTGGGGACGATCTGCTCCTTCTCGGTGAGGATCATCTCGATGTGGCAGGGGGAGCTCATGTAGGGGTTGATCCTGCCACGCTCCCGGTAGGTGCGTCGGCGCATCTTGGGGGCCTTGTTCACCTGGATGTGCTCGATCACCAGGGAGTCCACATCCAGGCCCTGGGGAGGGGTGGAAACATAACATGGGACTCCTACCCCAGTAACTCACCATCCACATCTTAAAAACCGCCACTGATGGCTCAGAGAAAAACAACTTTTTCATGGTTACTCCAAAGGTGTCCTAAGATTGTCATCATTG
>NW_009960014.1:0-354 GCF_000747805.2 Chaetura pelagica | reverse complement strand
TACACTTTCTTTAACCTTCCTTTTCTGGTTTTACATGCCCACAGAAGCCCTGATGTTATCAGGGAGATGCAGGTACGTAGGCTGCCTGTAGGTCTGTATGGGAAATCATTTTACAATTCAACTTAGAACACTACGGCAACACCTGCAGCAACATGTTTCAAATCTGTTCGTGACTCCATTATACCCTCCTTTTTATTTTAACCTTTATTAACCATAATTAGTAGGCTGTCACATAGGCATGTGTTGAGTTGTTCCACTGTAGTTAACTCCACAGCTGGATAAGATAAAAGGTGAGAATGAAAAAACGTCTAAATTGTGCCAGGTAGGCAGGCCATTCTAACGTGTCACTGGAGT
>NW_009960013.1:0-353 GCF_000747805.2 Chaetura pelagica | reverse complement strand
CTGCAGCCTGCCATGTGTGGAGAGCTGTGTGTGTGACAGCGGGTACCTGCTCTACAATGACCAATGTGTGCCCAGCCACCAGTGTGGCTGCTGGCACAATGGGCAGCACTACCCTGTGGGCTCTGAGTTCTGGACGGACAACACCTGCTCCTCCAAGTGCAAGTGTCCCGCACGGGGAAGCAAAGTCCAGTGCTCCAGTGCCTCCTGCCCTGCAGGCCAGTACTGTGGAGTGCAGAATGGGAAACCAGAGTGCCTTGAACAATCCTATGGCATCTGCCACATCCACAGTGACCCTCACTACATCACCTTTGACAAAGTGACACATGACTTCATGGGCACCTGCACCTACACCC
>NW_009960012.1:0-354 GCF_000747805.2 Chaetura pelagica | reverse complement strand
TTTTTTTCCCCCTTTCCCAGTTTTTCCCAGGTATGTCCTGGTGTGCTACAGCCAAAACACAAGCTTCTAACAGCTGCTGCTGTTCATAAAGTGCTCTGCAGGTCTGTGGCAGAGGCCAGGGAGGTTTTCACCATTTCTGGTGGCTATAATGTGAGATTTACCCTCCCACTGCAGAACACAAAGGGAAAGGTCACAGAAGGACTGGGGGCACCTGCCAATGCAGTGGATTATTCCTGCTCTTCCTGGGGTGCATCTTCATATCAATCTAAAGATAATACGGAGGGAATTGTCTGGAAGAATAGACTCATCTTCTCACAGGCTTCCTTAAGCACAACTATTTAATGAAAACAGAGA
>NW_009960011.1:0-353 GCF_000747805.2 Chaetura pelagica | reverse complement strand
ATTCCTACAGCCAAACCCCCCAGCTGGCTGTAAGCTGGAACACCAAGAGATGCCCATTAAAGAAGGACTTAGACTGTGCCAGTTGTCCCACATAAGAAAAACACTGCTCAAGTGTTTAAGCTAGGGAGGCCATGAACCTCTTTTAGGACTTTCTTAGCAATGTGAGAGTGAAGGATATTCAGTTGAAGAAAGGGGATTTTTTTGTTGTACATAGATTATTCTGCAGCTCATAATTCACCTGCAGAAGGAACATACATCAGGTATCAGTAGATGCATGAGTCTGGAAGAGTTTTTTAAAGGATACAGAAAGACATAGGTAAGGAGAATAACTGCCATAAATTTCCCATATTCAG
>NW_009960010.1:0-353 GCF_000747805.2 Chaetura pelagica | reverse complement strand
ACCCCTAGGATTCTGTGATTCTGTGATCTTCCATGCCTGAGACTTCATTTATTCACACCCCTGTTTGTGTTTCCATTTACTTGCTTGTAAGAAGTCACTTGCTGGCATGTGTTCTGCTAGCCTGTAGTTTGAAAATACTGTCTGAAGTTGGTAAGCTTACATTTGTAAAAGGAGGGACATTTCCTCTGAAGAGGAGAAGGAGGTTTCCTCAGGAGTTTCTGCACAACTGAATCCCAATTGCTAGGTATGGAGAACAGTTTTATTACCTTTTTCGATGTCATGCACCTCAGTGTGCAGTGTCTGCATGTGCAAGCTGTGAAATTGAGCTCAGTTTGATATTCAAAGTAATCTGG
>NW_009960009.1:0-353 GCF_000747805.2 Chaetura pelagica | reverse complement strand
CTACTGAATTCTCTCCCTTTCTTGCTCAGCTACTGGGGGAAACGATTTTGCTTCTCTCTGTCTTGATTCTATTACATGTGATAGTTTTGTAACCCCTGTGGTGCTGTGGAGCCCCCTTCCTGGAGTCAGCCCTGATGTGTCACTTGCCATGGAGCTGTGGAGCAGATGAAGGGACACAGGGAGGCCTGTGGTCCTGCCTGTGCTCACACCAGTGCCCAGTGACAGCAGCTTGACCTGATCAGATTCAGTCCAGACCTGAATGTCTCTCCACAGAGAGATAGTTCACAAAACCTCTTCTTTGCTCAGCTTCTCCAGCCCAGCAGCCAATCCTACCAACCTGGCATGATGACCAG
>NW_009960008.1:0-353 GCF_000747805.2 Chaetura pelagica | reverse complement strand
GTCTCTGCCCATGCAGGAGGGTTGGAACTGGCTGATCCTTAAGGTCCCTTCCAACACAAACAATTCTGTGATTCTATGATTCTATGAAAAAAGTCAAATTTGGAGTGCTGTGTAGAGCAGATGCATGGAAACTTCTGCATTCTGGGTCTGCTGTAGTGAGTGATGTTGGATTTTGTTACTCCTTCACTTGAATGGATAATTTTATATGAAGGATGCCTCATGTATTTGTCAACATGAAATGAGAAGAATTGCTGGTTCAAGCTCAAGGTCACAGAAGAATAGTTAATTGGAGAGTAAATAGAAAAGGCATGGCATGTTATCCCTGCTAATAGAGTTAGATACTAAAAGTGTGT
>NW_009960007.1:0-353 GCF_000747805.2 Chaetura pelagica | reverse complement strand
GGTTTCTTTTCTGACTTGCAGGGAAGGCTGGATGCTGTTGATGTGGGGAAAGCAGCAGAATTTGTTCTGTCCTGTATGAACTTTGCTGGAGGATTTGGCTGCAGACCAGGTTCTGAATCACATGCGGGACAGGTGAGGTTTTCTTTACATGGAAACGTTTCAAATCAGCAAGCACCACCTGCTGCCTGTAGAAGTTTCTTTACAACATCTATTAGTGATGTCAATTGATGCACGTTTCTTCTTTCACAAAAGCCTCGTTCTAGTACCTTGGATAAATGCATGGACAATAGGTAAATATATTGTGAAGATGAGTAGAGACTCGAGAAATTATAGTCTGGGGTGGGGGAAGATGA
>NW_009960006.1:0-353 GCF_000747805.2 Chaetura pelagica | reverse complement strand
TTCGGGGAATAGTGATTCCAGTCTGCCTACAGGCCTATAATTTCATAGATCATGTTGCATCTTTTTTTTCTTTAATGAACCCATGGCATCTACATGTGCCACTAAAAAACAAGTTTTACTGTGATGGTGAATTAGCCAGTAAGATGGACAGTGAGATATTTTTCCCTGTAAATTATTTTAAGATCATTAATAGAAGAGGGAGAAGGAAGCATTATCTTCATAAAAAGCTTTTCAATATGATGCTATCTCTGTCACGTCCAGATAATAGTTCACTGTGCCATTAAACATACTTCCTATGATAGTATCAAGCCAACTGTATTAAACTCAACAGCTGTTTCAGAAAAAAAAAAAAA
>NW_009960005.1:0-353 GCF_000747805.2 Chaetura pelagica | reverse complement strand
CGGTGCCAGATCTCCACTCTGCCCGAGCACCCGCTCTCGCCTCCCACCGCACGGATCTTCTCCCTGTCTGCAGAGGGCACAGACCCCCGGGTGTGAGGGCAGCGGGCACAGCCCTGCCAGGGAGAGGGGCAGGCGGAGGAGCAGCTACCTGTGCAGCTGGGGGAGTCTGGGCAGGTGGCCCCCGGGCCTGGGGCTGTTCCTGCCTTGGTCCCTGCAGAAGGAAACGCTGCGGGAAAGCAGAAGGAAGGAGAGGGACCAATTCTGCAGTTGCTCCAAACATGAAGCACAGAGAAACCACCCGCTTGACCCAAAGAAAGGATTCTGCAGAGCGTGTGTTCCCATGAACACACACG
>NW_009960004.1:0-353 GCF_000747805.2 Chaetura pelagica | reverse complement strand
AAGGGATTTTGTCAATCAGTCCCCTCAACAGACCACAGCCTGCCCTCTGGAAGTCCAAGGGGAGTTGCCCCCTACTGACCCCTCTCCTTACTTCCCCAAGAAATGAAAACACTATCATTTCATGATCCCTGTGCCCTAGATAGCCTCCAACTGCTACTTCTCTTACAAGCTCTTCTCTGTCCACAAGGAGCAGGTCTAGGACCATCTAGGACCATCTTCCCTGGTCGGATCCATCATCAGTTGAGTCAGGAAGTTATCTTGCATACACTCCAGGAACCTCCTGGACTGTTCTCTCTGTGCTGTATTGTATTTCCAGAAGATGTGCCTCAGGGATGGGAGGGTCTGACTCCACC
>NW_009960003.1:0-353 GCF_000747805.2 Chaetura pelagica | reverse complement strand
CATAGTTCTATTTCTTCTTTCAGTTGTCTTTTCAGTAAGCTTTTCCCCCACCATCTCTTCTCTATCTCCTTAACCATCCCTCTTGGGGCTCCACCTTGTCAGTGTTCTGGTTCATTCACATTTCGCATTGCTGGTCAAGGTAATGTGCTTAGGGTTATGAAATGTTGATGGATGGCCAATTGAAGCTGTAATGCCACAGACCTCCTAATCTATTGTATTTAATTAGAAATGTCTTAGGAACCCTAAATCCTTTAAATCCTTTCCTGAGTGAAAGCTATAGGGAGAGACAGTATCCTGCTTTCAGTAAGAGCATCAGCAAGGATAGAGAAAGCACTTAGTGTTGATCACCCCAT
>NW_009960002.1:0-353 GCF_000747805.2 Chaetura pelagica | reverse complement strand
TTCTCCTTTCTCCTAGATGTTTACTGCACTGAGCCCTTCCGCATCCCCTTCGCCGGCAAGGTCCAGGTTTGCTGCTTTGACAAAACAGGCACCTTGACCAGTGACCACCTGGTGGTGAGAGGAGTTGCTGGGCTCAGGTGGGTCCAGCTTGGTATTCCTGGGATGATCTGGGCTTTGGGAGCTCCTCAGGTACTGGGAAGTCCCATCCCAAGGGGATTAGGAGATGGGTAGGGATTCAGAAAGGGGAAGAAGTTGGGAGGGGAGAAGGTTGTTGGGCTCTGGCCATGACTTAAGACTGGGACAGAGTGGGTTTGGAGGAAGAGGGAGTTGGAGGTTGGAGATGAGGAGGAAAT
>NW_009960001.1:0-353 GCF_000747805.2 Chaetura pelagica | reverse complement strand
AAGATGTTGAACAACACCGGTCCCAGTACTTTCAGCTAATTTCTTTGCCTTATCACCAGGGTTTTATTTTACTTTTGGTAATAAACAGTTTACAGAAAAATACAAAAGCAGTAATAACAGTAAGTTTTCTCCTTCAAAGCTGTGTTTTTCAATGAGAACCGTATGTGCAAAGTACTTTTTATTTTAAAAGAAATAGCTTAAGTAAAAAAAGGACACATGTTTTGACATTTTGGTTCAATACTCTACTACATTTATACATGCTCCCTAAAGGTTTTATCTATCAGCTAATAAAAACATCCTTATCAGATGAAAAGCAAAGTCAATACTGAATTTTAAAATGTCACTTTTTTTTT
>NW_009960000.1:0-353 GCF_000747805.2 Chaetura pelagica | reverse complement strand
AAAAAAAAATCAGCCTGAAATCTAATACAAGGGGAAAAAATAATATTATAGAGCCACAACATCATAAACTGAGCAAGGACAGAAAGTCCCAACCCTTCCCCAGCACAAGCTCTTTCATTTACCCCAGACTCACAATGTGCAGCTTGGAACAAACTCCTCAGAGGTGAATCACATCAGGTCTCAGGATGAGCCCTGGGGAGAGAGGCCAGGGAGCTCTGAGGCTGGTGCTTGTCCTTGTGGTGCTGCTGCCATCCTGCCCATTGCTATCCCCAGGGACACAGCCCACTTGGTCATGTCCCCACAGCAGGTCCCAAAGCAGCCGTCAGCTCCTGGAGGGTTGGACACATGGCCCC
>NW_009959999.1:0-353 GCF_000747805.2 Chaetura pelagica | reverse complement strand
CAAGGCTTTCCAGCCCCAGCTCAGAAGCCAGTTATGCCCAAATAACCCTTCTGAAGCCACTTGAATGTCACTAGGGGACAGTCCAAATCCAAAGCATGGTGAGACACAGGAGCTACCTCCAGTGACTTCAGTGAGCCTTCAGGCCCTCCAGATGAACAGTGACAAAGCCAGTGCCCTGCAGCAGATCAGTGCTGAAGAGGAGAGCTGGTGTCTCCCATCTTAGGGTCTCCAAATTCTTATATACCCGAGTCCAAGCAGAGCTTCTTCATTACCAGGCACCATGAACTTCGTGAGTCCTGAGGGTTGGTCTGTCTGCTGCTACTGTGTGAGACACTGGGCAACCTGGGCCAGGG
>NW_009959998.1:0-353 GCF_000747805.2 Chaetura pelagica | reverse complement strand
CCCCCGTATCTCCCAAAATATATCTACTGGGAAAGCGTCTCAGATGTTGAAACACATTTGAAGCAATGCAAAAAGCTCCTGCTGTTATGACAGTTAAAAAAGAACATTGTTTTCACAATTTCCTGATAATCTGTGTTAACTGCAAACCACAAATCACTATTATTTTCCTACTGATTCAAGTCTTTACAATATTGACTTTACTACTTGAACTCAGTCCCACCATGTCAATCAAACCAGGGTTTCGTGATTTTTTGGGGTAGAGAAAGGTGTCTCATACAGAACTGAAAGAGAAATTAAGACCTTCCTCTCACAAAGTATCCCATTGCATATTAATAGTCTGGTCTAGTGGGAGG
>NW_009959997.1:0-353 GCF_000747805.2 Chaetura pelagica | reverse complement strand
AACCCCCCAGGCTGGGGGTACCTGCAGAGGTGTGGAGCAACAGGTGGTGCTCCCCAGGGCACCAGCATTCCCAGAGGAATGGGCTGCCTGGGGACAGAGTCCATGGGCAGGCAGTGCCACAGCCCTGGGGTAGCCCAGGGGCTGTCCAGTCTGCTCTGCTGTTTTGGAGGCCCCACACTGTTCAACACCCACCTGGCACCAGTGATGGGCAGGATGATGGAGGTGGCCTCAGGACCCTGGGGGTGATGTGCCATGGGGGCTGTGCCTGGGAAGGGAGGAGCTGCAGCATCTGCTGGCTTTCTGTGGTGAGGGCCAACAGAGGATGCAGGTAGGGCAGGTCCAAGCTCAAGAAG
>NW_009959995.1:0-353 GCF_000747805.2 Chaetura pelagica | reverse complement strand
GTATTGGCTTCTTCTTGTATTGATTATATTGCAGTGATAAAATATAAATTGGGTATACTCAGCAACGACAGCTTTACTGCCTTATTGTGCTGATCATTACAGAAAACATAAATTGGGTCATAATTCTGAAGAGTCATCAGAAAACCCAGTGCAACTCAAAGTTATTCATTTGAAACAGTGCTTATGAGATCTTCAAGGGAGGATCAATAGAGAAGTGTGTGTCCTGCTGGGGCACACGGGGGCTCTGAGACACACACAGACACACACACACGCTCAGGTCCTCTCCTTTGCACCCTGCAGCAGCCTCCCAGTACCTGAAGCTGCTGGAAAGCTGGGGAGGGACTTTTTACAAG
>NW_009959994.1:0-353 GCF_000747805.2 Chaetura pelagica | reverse complement strand
ATTATCAAGATGCCTTGGCAAGCAAGAACAGCAATTAATCATGGGAACAAGATGCCCCAGTGAGCAAGACCAGCAAGGTCTGGGCCCTTTGGCTGAGTTCACCAAAAGGACACAGTGATGAAAATGAGGATGATGAAATAAACAACCACCAGAGGTCTTCAAGATCACTGAGAGCCAAACGTGTGTAGACAGGACAGTATGGCAATGATTTATTGGGAAGTTATGAATATGTAAAAGAGCTATTGGATGTCTAATGAATGTGCATATCTGAATTGTATATACTGTGGAAACAAAGCCAGCCTGGTGTGCGTGCTAGGGGGGAAGATCCTCCAAGCACCCAGTGCTGCAATGAA
>NW_009959993.1:0-353 GCF_000747805.2 Chaetura pelagica | reverse complement strand
TTTTTTACACAGTATTTCATCAGGAACAGGCTACAAACACTGTAGAAATAGGATTGCAATGTACTATGTACATCTAAATATTCTTCAGCCAGATGATTCATTTAGAAGCATAGTAGCACTTTTGGGTAGAAGAATACCAGCACGAGGGAGGACATCCAGTCACTCTGTTGTCCCTCCAAACCTAACTATAAAGTTGGTGATCAAGGATACCTTGCAAACAGACCAGAACTGGAACTCAAGTTAGGCTGAGGCTGGGCATTTAAGCTCAGGGGGTAGAAGACTGCACAACGGTTTGAGGGAGAACCGATTTTTGTCTGGTTGAAATGTGCGAAGATCCCACAGTTTATCTGAAG
>NW_009959992.1:0-353 GCF_000747805.2 Chaetura pelagica | reverse complement strand
CCCCTGGTCTCCTGCCCTGCCCCCCTGCATGTGTCGCGGATGTCCCCAAGTGTCCCCGCTCCCCGCCTGGCGCTGGTGCTGGTGCTGGGGGGGGACAGGAAGGATCCTCCTCTTGATCCTTCCCTAAACCTGCTGGTTTCCCCCCCTCCTCTCTCTCCAGGAGGGCCCGCGGGGCTGCGTGACCTGCTGTTGTCATTAAATGCCACCACTTGGTGCCCTCTGCCTGGTGGCAGGTGCCACCCGAGAGCCCTGCATCCCCCAGCTGCAGCTCCCCTGGGACCCCTCGGGCTGGGGGCTTGGTGACACTGCATGGCCCCCCCACTGTCCCCATGGGGTGACACTGGCTGTGCCCC
>NW_009959991.1:0-353 GCF_000747805.2 Chaetura pelagica | reverse complement strand
TTGTAGAAAGCGAAAAAAGCAAGGATGAAAAAGGCAAAAAAAGCCAGAGCAGGTGTTCTGTAGGTGTTTTTCTCTTGAGGATGAATGAAGCATGCAGGAAAGTGAAAGCAAGAACTTCAAGGGTTTATCACATGTTCATCACATGAGAGATGAAGTGACTATAAGCATTTTCATGAGCAAGGACCAAAGAGAATTATGAAGAATATGTCCCCATATTAGACAACCACAATGGGAGTATATCTAAAACAAGCTGTCTACTTTTGACATGGCTGCATCTAAAAATGCATTCTCCTGCAGTCCCTCACATTTCCAGATGGTCTGAAGGGGAGGTTTAGATTGGATTTTAGGAAGAA
>NW_009959990.1:0-353 GCF_000747805.2 Chaetura pelagica | reverse complement strand
TTTTTTTTGCTTTGCTAGGATGTTTTTTGGCTTCTTAAGAGCTTTTTTTTTAAGCTAATGCAGAAGTTGGGTGGGAAATAATTGTCCACCTCCAGGTTCAACCCCAAAATGCAGTGCTTGTCTCCCACCCACTTTCACTCTGCTGGGCTCCCAAAGTCTCTCCCTTTCCTGGGAAGGGAAAATTCTTGAGTCAGGTGCAAATTTCTTCAGTGGATAGGTCAATGAAGTGGCCAGAAATCAGGAAAACCTGCCAAAAAGGGGAGAGAGGGGACAGATTGAACCACACACATGGGCTTGGCAGTCACCTCCCCATCGTGGTCACAGCTCCTCTCCGAGGAACAAGGGATGGGACA
>NW_009959989.1:0-352 GCF_000747805.2 Chaetura pelagica | reverse complement strand
TGTGTTGCTCAGAGCCCAGCAGAGCACAGGAGATCAAGGAGACGGGGCAGAAAGGAGCGAGTGCAAGAGGGGAAAGGCAGGCGTGGGCCGTGCTTTCCAAGAGCCCAGGCTGGGCCCGTCCTTCTGCGAGGGCTGCTGGGCTTGCTCAGCCCCTCGGAAAGCAACAACCCAAGGCTGCGTCCCCAGGGCAGAACCATCCTGTGGGTCCCTGGGGGCCTTGCCCAGGGCCATCTCCAGCAGCTTTAGCAGGGCAGGCACCTGCTGCCGCAGTAGCGGCTGCCAATGCCCGAGAGGCTAAAGCCCCCGGAGTTGATGGGCACTCCCTGAGAGCTGAGGATGCTGCCAACGGCAG
>NW_009959988.1:0-353 GCF_000747805.2 Chaetura pelagica | reverse complement strand
AAAAAAAAAATCCTCAACACATAAACAAGCCACCCCAACTCAAAACCTAGATGCAAAGAGCTCAACTCAAGTACTCACTCCCATTCCATCATCTGTTGCCAGCACCCAAATGTTTCCCACATCAACATTTAATGTAATAAGAACAGCTTTGCTCTCCCAGGCTTTATTCAGAGACATAAAACTATCAGATAACTAATTTGCATCCAGAGAATTGAGGTAAAACAAAACCAGCTTTTAAGGCCCAAACTAGTGGACGTCCTCATTGCAGTCACTAGAAGGCATTTAGATTTGCCAACTCTTGGCATGTTTCATATTTCTTTTCAGGTTGTTGGTGTCTGGTTTTGGTTTTTTTT
>NW_009959987.1:0-353 GCF_000747805.2 Chaetura pelagica | reverse complement strand
TTTTTTTTTCTTTTTTTTCTTGTTTTTTACAGCAACATGACCTTTTACCTGTGAGATAGACATCAGCTTCCATTCCCTTCAGGACACTGCTGCCAGAACCAGCACACAGAGCAGCTTTCTTCACTGGCGATTCTGCAGGATACAAGGTACCACAGCTTAATTCCTTTTCTCTCTGTGCAGCACTCATGTCAATATTGCTATTAGTTGTTTCACAAGAACTGCTACCTTGATTTTAGAGATGTACTTTTTTTGGAGGAAGAGACACATCTGTCAGTTTGAAGGAGTCACGGACCTGTCATATCTCTGATAATACAGCAAAAACCCCTGTGTACCAAACAGGTGTATTTTTTTTT
>NW_009959986.1:0-353 GCF_000747805.2 Chaetura pelagica | reverse complement strand
GAGAGAGAGAGAGAAAACTGAAGTAACAACTCAAGAGACAATATTTACAAAGAAATGGCAAAAGTAATGCTTAGAAACCAAAAGTTAAATATATTCTTAGCATCAATGAAACTCTGTGCATCAATCTTATTTAACATTTCAGCATCAAATGCTAAAAAATTATTTGCAAAGCGGGCAAGAAAAATAAAATCATCACATTGTCCTGCATGTGAGAGATGTTCTTCAAAACCTGTGTATGAACAAGACCTTTCCCATGATTTAGAAGAACAGAAGGAAGCATTCCAGAAATAGGAATAGACATGAGTCTGGGAATTTTTCAACTTTTTGTTTTGTTCTGTTTTGGTTTGGTTTTG
>NW_009959985.1:0-353 GCF_000747805.2 Chaetura pelagica | reverse complement strand
CCAGCCTGTCCAGGTCCCTCTGGATGGCAGCACTACCTTCTGGTGTATCAGCCACTCCTCCCGCTTTTGTATCATCAGCAAACTCGCTGAGGGCACAGTCTGTCTACCCGTCATCCAGATCATTAATTACCATGTTGAACAGGATCGGACTGTTAGTTACTGGCCTCCAACTAGACTTCGTGCCACTAATCACCACCCTCTGGGCCCAGCTGCTCAGCCACGATGACTGCTCCTGATGACCGTCTTGTCCTTCACATGCCTGGAAGTGGTTTCCAGGATCAGCCGCTCCATCGCCTTTGCAGCAAACGAGGTGAGGCTGACCGGCCTGTAGTTCCCTGGGTCCTCTTTCTTGC
>NW_009959984.1:0-353 GCF_000747805.2 Chaetura pelagica | reverse complement strand
TCAACACTGCCAGGGATGGGGCTTCCACAATGACCATCCACTGCTCCTGCTCAAGACATGCTTTCAAGTTTTCCATTTTTGGAGCTCTCCCTACAGCTCACAGGACCTGGCTCATCTGTTTGCAGTCAATGCCAACCTTGATATTTCTATATAACACATGAAGGAACCATGAGGCAACTCACCTTCTGCTCCAGGGCATCACCTTTCCTAACAGCATGTGTTTGAATGTAGGAAGATTTGCCCCTGAAAACTGAAGTGAAATTTCCCTTGTTGCAAACCAGAAAGACAGAAAGGGTCTCTTCCTGCACCTTTGACCTGCAAGCCCTCTATTCTGCCCTGGTGAGGCCACATCT
>NW_009959983.1:0-353 GCF_000747805.2 Chaetura pelagica | reverse complement strand
CCAGTTTTAATCCATCCCCCCTTATCCTCTTTTCATCCAATTCCTACTGCAAATTAATTCCAATAAGCTTTGAAGGTCTTATAGCTCCCCAGCCACAGGGACTTAAGGTCAGACAAGACTTGGAACCCAGACAGCTCTCACCTGAGCAAGGCCCCAGCTACCCAAGCAGCTCTTCAGGAAGGTCACACTTTTTTTTGTTAAGAGCATATTGTTATTTTACAGCAGGCAATAGAGCAGCTTTTGCAGAAGGGATGGCAATGTCCAGGTGGCCAAGAAACACAGAAGTGAAGAGGGAAATTAAGCTCCTCACAAGGAACCAGGGAGCTTCTGCCTTTCACCACTTGGTAAGAACT
>NW_009959982.1:0-352 GCF_000747805.2 Chaetura pelagica | reverse complement strand
ATGCAGTACTTCAGGTAGGGTCTCATGAGAGACGAGTAAACCTTCCTGGCCTTGCTGGCCACGCTTCTTCTGATGCGGCCCAGCACACAGTTGATGTTGGGGTTCTACATTTTGCACATTGCTACATTTCTTTTTACATCAGCAATGCCCTGAGTTTTGCTCTGAAGACAGCACCTATGATTTTTTAAGACCACCAAACCATTTTCCTTGAGCATTCCTCAGATGTAAAAGCTATTTTCCACACTTTGTTTCCAAAGATACAGAGAATTTCTTATTAATCTGAATTGTAGCCTGCAAATTACTAAGCAAACACATCATCAGTAAGCACTTACTATTCCATGCTTATTTGTTT
>NW_009959981.1:0-352 GCF_000747805.2 Chaetura pelagica | reverse complement strand
AAAAAAAAAAAAAAACCTGTGCTAAAAAACAAAACACATTTTCATGCCTGTCATCCACAGTAACGATCACAAAGCTTACAGCTCTGTTCTCCAGTACTTTGGTAACTTCGACAGTGGACTCAAAGTAATCATTACATAGAAAAGACTCCATCGTAAATACCAAAATAATACTAATTTCTTCTAAAAGTATTTAGTAATATCAGCTCTTGGTCACATGCTTTCTACAAAACTGAAGTACATCTACATCCATTAAACTCCCAAATATTTATTTCTACACCTACATGCAGCAACCATAGGTAGCATCAGTGAATCATAACTGGAGCTGCTAGTAGAAGTGCTAAATCATTGCATC
>NW_009959980.1:0-352 GCF_000747805.2 Chaetura pelagica | reverse complement strand
ATTTTGAGATGGACCTCTTATTTCTTCTCTTAAAACATTTTTCTCCATGCTCACACTGATGCACTTTTTAAGTAATTGAGCTTGGATGGAGGCAGGGGAGAAGAGTTAGAATTAATTGCCTTGTGGCTGTCCTTGCTTTGCATTTAGGAGTAGGTCTTGGTTGTCCAGAGCAGTAGGGCTGGAATAGCTTGCTGAATCTCAGGTGCCTGTAGGAAAGAAAATTCTTCTGAGTTCTTTAGGCTGTTTACTGAGATCAGGATATGTTTTCAATTTACTTACACTACGTATGCATAATAGAGAAGAACAACACATTTCAAGAACAACTAAAGATGGATAGGATTTGAAAAAAAAA
>NW_009959979.1:0-352 GCF_000747805.2 Chaetura pelagica | reverse complement strand
TTTTTTTTTAAGGGTGAAGAGTGGCAACTGTAAAAGGCAACCAGTCTCATCTCTGGCATGCAGACATCCACTCCTGTCTCCACATTTAACATTTTAGTGTTTAGCTAAGGCTTATGTTGAGTCTCAGTTTCCCTCATTTTGTTTCCTTTCCAAGAGGCACTACTTTGAACTAAACCAGATTGCAAATCTTACACTGGGTCAACCTATTTTATAGTTAGAAATTAGATGCAGTAGCGTTTCTTTTGGTGATACTCTATGGTCAAAGTTTACACAAAGTAGACCTAAAGCAGCAAAGCCATGTTTTGTTTCATCTGTAGCTTATGCTGTGAATGACACTCTCCATATTTTTTTT
>NW_009959978.1:0-352 GCF_000747805.2 Chaetura pelagica | reverse complement strand
CATGTGCCTTCTAAAGACACTCTGAAATGGGAGATGCCTGGAGATGCCTTCTTCATCTCTGGCTTCATGTTCATCCTCCCTCAACAAGAAATGTCTGATTTGTTTAGTTTTGTGTGTGTGATCTTCTCCTAGATTGCTTCTACCCCTGTGAAGGAGAAGTCATTGACTTGCTGAAGAGTTCATGCTCCTTCCTCCCACCCTCCTGCAAGACCTTTGGTTCTACCTTCTGCAGGCACCTGCAGATGGGCAGAATTTATTCCCTTTTCCAAGAATTCTCCCTTCTTCACCAATTCTAACAGTTCAGTGGTGCTTGGAGAACTTCAGGAAGAGCCCAAGTTCCCTAAACACAAAA
>NW_009959977.1:0-352 GCF_000747805.2 Chaetura pelagica | reverse complement strand
TTTTTTTTTTCCTAGGCTTTTGTTGCTATATATGAAGATAAAATGATCAGGGAAAATAAATGGACTCTTTTGATTGAAAGAGTGGGATTGCAAATGTAGTATAGAAAGCAGTTACTTATTCATGTTACTAAAATGCCTAGAGGCCTTGGTTGAGAGAGGGCTTCCTTCATGCTGGGTAAAAGACAAATATACAGACTCTGTATATACGTTCAGGATACTTTTATGGAATAGGAAGGCTGCTATAAGACAGCAAAATAAATACTAGTGCATGACTTGGAGTTTTCTGGCAGAGCACTGCTTTCCTAGAATCCTAGAATGGCTAAGGTTGGAAGGGACCTCTGGAGGTCATCTG
>NW_009959976.1:0-352 GCF_000747805.2 Chaetura pelagica | reverse complement strand
CTGGTCTAGTAGGAGGTGTCCCTGCCCATGGTAGCAGTTGGATCCAGATGATCTTTAAGGTCCCTCCAGCCCAAACTATTCCATGATTCTATGAAATCTCAACCTCCCCTTTACATTGTCCTTGTTTTGAGCAGGGAGTTGGACTGGATGGCCTTCAGAAGTGTCTTCTGATCCAGCATTTTATTGGTTCTAGTGGGGGAAAAGTTGTCCAAGGACAATACTGATTCCTAGTCCAGCCAAGGTTTTTCTTTTAGATGGGATAGGAACTTATGGTGACATCATTTCTAAAGAGCTCAAATCCCAGTACACCCATCTGCAGTGGAAACCTACCCCTGGTGACCTGAGTGTAGCA
>NW_009959975.1:0-352 GCF_000747805.2 Chaetura pelagica | reverse complement strand
AATCACATACTAGTCTTCTTTCATCTGTGGAAGTACCAGGGCTCCTAATGTGTGTTCTGCAAGGTTTTGGTGCAAGAAATGTTTCCTTCATGCCGAGTTGCTGCAGGCTGTACTTTTGGAGAGCTGAAGGCTGCAGAGGGAAAGGAGACCAAGAGCCCTCTCCTGGCACAGGCTGAAAGGACAGCTGAAAAAATAGCTCAGGTTGATGGGCTGGGGTGGGCAGGAGGAAGGAAGGCAAGACCAGTGAAGTAGGACTCAGTGACAAGGCAGACACCATGTGCAACCTGTATATGCCTTTAAGTCCCAATGGCTTTACATTGGAAGAGTGGAAATCTAGGTTAGACATGAGGAG
>NW_009959974.1:0-352 GCF_000747805.2 Chaetura pelagica | reverse complement strand
CCTGGGCCCCTGCTCTGCAGCTTCCTCCTCCTCATCCTGCTCTTCCTCAGCTGGTGGCTCTGCAAGGCCTGGCAACTCCAGCGTGATGAAATCCTCATCTGACCGACTGGAGGACAAGATGAACGTTGTCTCCGAGGCACACAGGGGGCAGTTGTGCTCCTGCTGGACCCAGCACACGGCACAGTCCAAGCAGAATTGGTGGAGGCACGGTATCAAGTAGGCCGTGTCCTTTGGAGGGTTGCAGCAGATGGGGCAGCTCCATTGGCTCTCGGCAGCCGTGCTCTCTGTGCCCCGCAGGGACCTTGGGAACACTAAGGAAGAGAGGCTGCTCCCCATGGCTGGCACCGCAGCG
>NW_009959973.1:0-352 GCF_000747805.2 Chaetura pelagica | reverse complement strand
AGCTTTTCTGGAGCCACTACTAGGCCGTATTGTTCCAGTGAAGCTTGTGTGTCAGATTCCATTGCTAATAACATTTGAGATGTTGGAGCAGCCAAAAGAATATCATCGATATAATGATAACAGTACCTTGCTGAATATTTTTCCCTAATTGGACTCAAAGCCTGAGCAACAAACCATTGACAACTGGTTGGTGAATTTTTCATTCCCTGCAGAAGCACTTTCCAGTGATATCTTTGTGTTGGTTCAGAATGATTAATTGGTGGAACTGTAAAAGCAAATTTTTCCATATCATTCACATCTAATGGAACAGTAAAAAACCCAATCCTTTAGGTCCATTACAACAATTCCCCAT
>NW_009959972.1:0-352 GCF_000747805.2 Chaetura pelagica | reverse complement strand
ACACCTCAAACAGCACTGGGCTATTCCCAGCACACAAGGGCAGGTAGACTGTGCGACAGCCCATTTGGTGATGAAAAGGAGAACACTTCATTTCCTAGGCAAAGAGTTTTTTGTTTTTTTCAGGTTTTTTTAGAGTAACTTGCCTGCTTCCCCCCACCAGGAAGGATCCCAGATTCTTTTACCAGCTGTTTATCTAAGGTTTATATTATTCACTTCTGAATTGCAACCATTACTGGGGTGGAACACAACAGCTGTTTAACAACTCAAAACAATGCCCCCTTTACACGGAAGGTCATATTAAGATCCACTTTAACTGAAAGTGAACCTCTTGTTACGTGCTGCATCCAATGGA
>NW_009959971.1:0-352 GCF_000747805.2 Chaetura pelagica | reverse complement strand
ATGTTTTGCTTACTTTTCTTTTATTGTGATCTTAAAAATTAGTACTTCGTGGTGATCTCAGCAGCAATTTATGAAAAATGTGAGCAATCATAACGATGCTTCTTTTCTTTATTATGCCTTGTTGTGTGGTAGTATTTGAGCTACTTAGTGCCTACATAAGCACTGGTTTTATTTTGATGCTTACTAGGGACACATCACTTCAGAAGCCTTTCAGCAATTTCATTATTAAAATAGTATTATGTACAGCTTCTGCTTGCTCTCTGGGAATGAGACTAGCTGGCTGTTTGTGCTGACCAGAAGTAATTCTAATATCGTTTTTGTGTTTGCTTCTTATTTGTTTGCTTTTTTTTTT
>NW_009959970.1:0-352 GCF_000747805.2 Chaetura pelagica | reverse complement strand
CTGGCTGGGGAAACCCCCCTCCCCTCCCCCAAGCCCTGGAGGTTTTTATGCCGCGAGTCGTTGATGTTTTTTTCTTGTTCTCAGCCTGCAAGTCCCGAGGGTCCAACCTGCGGGTGCACTTCAAGGTAGGCAGTGGGAATTGCAAATTTATGTGGTTTTAGGAGGATTTTATCTGGGTTAATTTTGCTGGTTTTCTTTTTTAAA
Organism: Chaetura pelagica; assembly: GCF_000747805.2. Lineage (NCBI taxonomy): Eukaryota > Metazoa > Chordata > Aves > Apodiformes > Apodidae > Chaetura > Chaetura pelagica. Next base: position 148 of record NW_009959970.1, on the reverse strand, counting down.
GAAGGCTTTTTAACTTATGTGGGTCCTTAAAGGTGGTAGTTTATGGCCTGTGCTTGTTCTGTCCTGCATCCACAGAGTTAGAATTAAGATGGTGGGTCCTAAAAAGCTTCATGTCTGGCTTAGATGATAAAATACTCTTAGATAAAAG
>NW_009959969.1:0-352 GCF_000747805.2 Chaetura pelagica | reverse complement strand
CTGGGAGCAACTGGGGGTGAACTGGGAGTGAACTGGGAGCGACTGGGCAGTTAGTGGGAGGAACTGGGCTGAAACCGTAGAGCCCAGCTCTGCAGACAGCCCAGGATACTGGGAGATACTGGGAGCACTGGGTGAACTGGGAGCTATTGGCACTGCCGAGGGACTGGGCTGCACTGGTCCCACGCCGCCCATGGAACTGGGCTGTACTGGTCTGACAGGACCCACAGGACTGGGCGTTACTGGTCCAAGGCTTCCAAGGCAACTGGGCGGTACTGGTCCCATACTGGCCAGGGAACTGGGAGATACTGGTTGGACACTGCTCGGGGACTGGGCGATACTGGTTCGTATTGGG
>NW_009959968.1:0-352 GCF_000747805.2 Chaetura pelagica | reverse complement strand
CTTTCTGGCTGGCAGAATTTGTGGTGTGGTGAGGACAGGACCCAAGCAGGGGCAAGAAACACCCTGGGGACATGCAAAACTTCAAAAGTGTAGAAATTGAAGGTTGTTCACCTCAGACTCATGACTTTTTTTTCCTACATCTGGCATAAAAGATGGCAATAATCTGTAGAAATACTGGTTTAGATTGCCAGGCATGTAGAGGTGTCCTTCCAGGATCCTGAAAATCAGCCTAAAATGAAAGCTCATTAATTTGCTCTTGAATAGGCTTCCAGGTCCTGAAGGCCTGCAGTGGCTCAGGTGTCCCTGGTGCTAGCTTGGATCCCTTTTTGCTATGGGTCATAGCTTCTTTTTA
>NW_009959967.1:0-352 GCF_000747805.2 Chaetura pelagica | reverse complement strand
AAAAAAAAAAAAGGGGAAACAAAAAAAGAGCAGATAATGAAAGAGGTAAGAAGATAAACATTTATCCACTGAGACATGAAAGTTATATAGGTGAAAATACTGAGTAGGTGCAAGAACAGAGGAAAGATACAATTCCCCTCTGGCACATACCTTATTTTCCACAGAGACCTGTATGAATAATCAAAGCCTGATGCCAAGCTAAACACACCTTGCTGCACGCAGTTACAATGACTTGTTTTACTGACTTTTGAAACAGGTCAAGAAATAACTCCCCCACTATGTCCATTATACACAAGCAGGACACCCACCTCAGCAGGCCTGAGATGGCAGGGAGGGGCATGCCTGTCTGCTT
>NW_009959966.1:0-352 GCF_000747805.2 Chaetura pelagica | reverse complement strand
AAAATGCTAATTTCTTAATTTCACCAGACCTTTTCCTGGGAGAGTAAAAAGCCATCTGCTAATCAGAAAGGTCTTAATTCCATGTACATCTAGGATATCATTAAGTCATGGTGTTGGATAAACTAACTAGACTGAACTTCTGTAGGTAGGTTTTCCCAATCTCTAGTCATTCTCCCAATGTCCTTTTCTAAGCCCTTCTTGATCTGTCACCACTACTTCAGCAAAACTATGGACAGCAAGGAACTGTAACAAAAAAACAGGGAAACTAGGACATAGCAGCTATCACAGAAACATGGTGGGATGTACCACACGACTGGAGTGCCCTGGATGTGTTTAAGGGTTCTTTGGATGT
>NW_009959965.1:0-352 GCF_000747805.2 Chaetura pelagica | reverse complement strand
ATGGAGAACAGTGATGAGTGGCATTCCTCAGAGGTCAGTATTGGGACTGGTGCTATTTAACAACTTTGTCAATGTCGTGGGCAGTGGAATTGAGTGCATCCTCTGCAAGTTTGCTGATGACACTGAATTGTGTGGTGTGGTCAACGTGCTGGAGGGAAGGAATGCCTTGTCATGCTGAAGGACCTCGACAGGCTGATGAGGTGGGCCAATGCCACCCTCATGAAGTGCAACAAGGCCAAGTGCATGGTCCTGAGGAAAAGCATTTAGGGGTGTTTGTTGATGTGAATCTCAACGTGAGCCTGGAACATGAGCTTGCAACCAAGAAAGCCAACAGTATCCTGGGCTACATCAA
>NW_009959964.1:0-352 GCF_000747805.2 Chaetura pelagica | reverse complement strand
CCCAAAAGAGGTGGCAACCACCCAAAACGAGGTTGGACTCCAAGACCTTCAAGGTCCTTCCCCACCAAACCAGTTCTAGGTACGTTTGGTGGCTTCTACCCCCAACTCCAGGCAGGTCCTGGTAGCTCCTCACCAGGTCCTCTGTGCTCCTGAGCGAGGCCAAGGTGGCCCCAAGGGCCTGGCAGTGGTCCTGGCCAGTTGTCCAGTTGCCCTCAGCTTCTCCAAAGTGGAAGCATTGTCCTCTGTAGCTGATCCAGTCGAAAGGACACGTGGAACAGGGTTGGGGACGAGGCTGGAAGGCCTGAACTGTTCCCAGGAGAGCACCAAGGTCAAGGAGAAGCACCTTCTCCTT
>NW_009959963.1:0-352 GCF_000747805.2 Chaetura pelagica | reverse complement strand
TTTTTTGCCATTAACGCGTCCTTTTACCCGTGCGGCAGAGGTTTTATATCAATAACGGGCATCATTAAAGAAAAGCTCGGCGGAGAGAAAACCAGTGCAGGAGATCAACCAGTTGTCTGCATTTGAGGGAGGATGTTCATTGCATGTGGCTGCGTGAGGCAATTTTGGTCTGCAGCAAGGGAGAGGGAAAAGTAATTCAAGCCTAACTGGTGCAAAAGCTGTGAAGTTTTTCTGCAGACGGATTTTGGTGTATGGGAAAAAGTTAATATTATGTGACACGTCGTATTTTCGTACACACGTATCTCTCAGCATTGCGGGTGCTTTTCCCCGAGCGGTGGGATGTGTGTGGCCG
>NW_009959962.1:0-352 GCF_000747805.2 Chaetura pelagica | reverse complement strand
ATGCAGGTTTCTGAAGTGTCATTTCATACTTTTGGGAATCAAAGCCAAGATATTTCTCTACAAACTGGGCATGATCAGTTTGGAATGGAGAGTTACCTTGCCAAGCAATACTTTTTTTAACTGTGGCAATATGCGAGTGGCAATATGTTTTGTAACTCTATAAAAGACAAGCAGTGCACCAAAAAAAGCTTTTCCTGCAGAGACAGAAAAAATGTTAGTGCCATTGTACATGAAGGAGGTTAGAACTCATTTGAAACTGTGTGTCCAATATCAGTTACATATGTTCAAGAAAGATAAATTAAACCAGAAGAGATCCAAAGAGGTCACGATGATTGGGGGTGGGGGGGGGGGG
>NW_009959961.1:0-351 GCF_000747805.2 Chaetura pelagica | reverse complement strand
GGATACTGTGGGAGACAGTGTCAAATGCTTTTCCAACATTTTTACTTCACAATGCTTGCTTCACATGATGACCAGAGATGTCAGTTAAACTTCATTAAAAAAAAACCTCATCAATTATTCTAAAAGGAAGGATACTTTCTGAAGGCTTAATTAATTGGTGACAGCAAGGAACCTTTCATTTAATCATGGAGTCGTTGTTAACAGTAATAAATTGCACCTTCCTTGCAGCAACATCAAATCGATTTCTTTACAAGAAACTGTTAGAGCAATAGTGATGCTTTAAGGAAAACTCTTTCAAAATGTATGAAGGTTGTGATGTTATGGTCATTACATTCTACTACATTAAATGAC
>NW_009959960.1:0-351 GCF_000747805.2 Chaetura pelagica | reverse complement strand
ATGATCTTCAGAGGTCTCTTCCAACCTCTAAAATTCTGTGATTCTTAATGTCATAATTTAATGTGCTGATAACTGCTGAAGCACCTCATTTCATGACTTCAGAGTTTTGTGTATTGCTTTGGGTGTGTATGTGTGTTGCAATCCTTGTCTTAGCTGTGTTGGCTCTAAATATCTTTATTTTAATGTTTATTCAATTTGATACTTACCAGTGAGGAAGGGCTGAGTGGCAAGGAAGAGGAAACCCTAGAAATAATATTTGCCCTCTTTTGGTGAATTTGTACAGTCCAACTGTGCATTAAGCATCTTCTCAAAAAACATCTTTTTGATTTTCAATGATGGACTTCATATTTT
>NW_009959959.1:0-351 GCF_000747805.2 Chaetura pelagica | reverse complement strand
GGTAGTAAGGGTCTTCAACCTGTTGCCCTGAAGCATGCTGAGGATACTGCAGCATAGGCAAAGTCTTAGAGATGAGCCTGGGTCTCCTGAGGTAATAGTAGACGGCAGAGTAGCATCCATGAAAGGTCTTGGGGGAATAAATTAGTGTTCCTCTAAGAAGGTGACACAGCTGGGCAGCCCAGCTGAAGTGACTCTACACTAATGCATTCAGCATGGGCAACAAACAAGATGAGCTGGAAGCTACTGTGCTACAGGGAAGATACTACATAGTGGCAATTATGGAAACTTAGTGGGATGAATTCTATCACTGGAGTGTGGCCATCAAAGGCTACAAGCTGTTCAGAAGGGACA
>NW_009959958.1:0-351 GCF_000747805.2 Chaetura pelagica | reverse complement strand
ATAAATCAGATTATATGAGTGTTAGGATATTGAGTGGCAAAACAAAGTATTAGGGTAATAAAACAAGATACCTTAACACTCAAATACACAAATAATTGCCAAGTAGTCAGTGACTATTACACAAAAGTAGTTGTTTGAATGCTAGCACCTTACTTACTAATAGGCCTTATACTGTATTTAAAACAGTGATCAAAATAATATCTCAGCAATGTGATAACACAATGATTGCAATATTTTTAAAGGAACCTAAAGTCTTACATTTCCAAAACTTGGAAGTTGCAGCTTTTCTTAAAATTTAAAGCTAGCTAATGAAGATATGAGTATAGGGATTTGATATTTCTTACCCTTTAT
>NW_009959957.1:0-351 GCF_000747805.2 Chaetura pelagica | reverse complement strand
ACCCAAACCATTCTATGATTCTATGAAATATTTTGTAAAATTACTCAATGGAGTTCATGTCATAAGCAATCAAAACCACCCAAAAGCATTTGTAAGAAAATGTCTGAAGACAGATAAACAATAAATTACATTTAAGGAAATTGAATTAACTTGATCATACTGCAGGTTAATTACTCTGTCAACATCCAAACAATATAGTATGCTAAGATAACCTTTTTTGCATAAACAGACAGAGAGGACTGATAAATGAAACATTTCAGAGTGCATTGCTATGCCTTTCAAACTAGCAGTGGAAGCATTACAAATGCAATCAGAAATATGCAGATTACTCAGTGCAGAACACAGTCAAAG
>NW_009959956.1:0-351 GCF_000747805.2 Chaetura pelagica | reverse complement strand
GACAGACGGACCAACAGGCAGCACGCGCAGAACTGGTGCTGGTCACCGTGCTCTGGGCAGCCTGGAAGAGGCAGTTCCGTTCCCGTGGGACTCGGGATGTGGGTGGGCAGGAGAAGGGGACATTTCCCACCCAAAAAATGGCCGTGGGGGTGGGAAATGGGGCTTTGCCCTGGGCTGAAGCGTCGGCACAACCTGCGTGAAAGGTTCCATCCTGCTGGTCTTGGTCCCTGTGCTTGCCCTGAGGAGAACCAGGCAGGGCTGGGTGGCCCGGGGTGGGTGGGTGCCCAGGTGGGCTCCCCTCCAGGGGCACGGGGCACAGCAGAGCGTGCCCAGCACCTCCCTGTCCCTCAC
>NW_009959955.1:0-351 GCF_000747805.2 Chaetura pelagica | reverse complement strand
CCCCTGGGTGACACCAACTATTTTGGGATCATGCTAGGTCACTTTACAAAGCAACATATATAAATGTATGAACTGGCACAAATGTTGAACAGCAGTATCTAAAAACTCCCTGTCAGGTGTCAGCACAGCCACTTACAATGTTACTAGTGCTGATTTAATCTGGACTGCAAACTGATTTAGCCTTAGTACTCCGAAGTTTCCATTACGAAAATCACCTCAGCTTTACTCACTCTTATGCATTTATTGTGTGAAAAAAACCCCAAACAACAAAAAACCAAAAACAAGGCCAACCAAAAAAACCCACAAAACACAACAAAAAGAAAACAAACAAACAAACAAAAACAACCAAAA
>NW_009959954.1:0-351 GCF_000747805.2 Chaetura pelagica | reverse complement strand
AAAAAAAAAACAGTTGTTCTCTGAGTTAGTGAATAACAAACTATACTGTGTAAAAATGTCTCATTATTGGCTGTCAGAGTCAAGACTAGTGATTAGCTCCATGAATTCACAAAAAACCTAAATGCTGTTGATGGATACAGATTATTATACAAGTATGGTAGCCAGACACTCCTCAAACAAGATATTAGAAATGTAGGATATGTTCAGACATGATTTAGTGGTGGAGTTTTCCTCCAGTGAGTAACTAAAATCAGTATAAATTAGAAAAAGAGCTCCACTCTAATTTGGGGTAGTTCTTTTTCTTTCTGAAGTGACATGCATGAAGTATGCTTCCTAATGAAGTGAAAACTG
>NW_009959953.1:0-351 GCF_000747805.2 Chaetura pelagica | reverse complement strand
CCCTCACAGGAAAGAAGTTTTTCCTCGTGTTGAAGTGGAACTTCCTGTGCTTTTGTGGTGCAGTGTCCCATTGCCACCAGGCCACAGGGAGAGAGGCTGCCAGGTTTGCATCTGTCAGGTGCTCTCTGATCAACGTGATCTCTGGGGAGCTGATCTGTAAATGTTTCAGTCACGAGCTCTCTGAATTAGGACCTCCCTTCATTCTGCAGCCCACATGAAAACAGCCTTGTTCACCCCAAGTCCCCAGCATAAGCCAGTCAGCTCTGATCAGAAGCACCACCAAAAGCAGGTGAGACAGCTGAGAATAAATTGGAAAAGCTATGGGTGCCATGTATAAAGGAACTGAATGAA
>NW_009959952.1:0-351 GCF_000747805.2 Chaetura pelagica | reverse complement strand
AGGGCTTGATCCTGAAAGGTGCTGAGTGCAGTCAAGTGGTCTCTTCTCCTGGGGAGTTCAGTATCTCAGGGGCTCTCAGCAGGGTCAGCCCTGGAGCCTGGACAAAGCAAGACAGGCTGGTTTTAGTCCAGTCTTTTGTAAAAAAACCTAGAAACCCTCTAATTTCATAAAAACCCACCCCAGCTCCAGGTGTTGGCCCAGTGTTCCTGGATGGGGAGCTAACGTGAGGGTGATGGAGACCATGCCTGGGGAGATGTTCTCCAACCAACAGGCATTCTCTGCAGATCAGGGATGGAAGCCTGAAGCACATGGGAGAGCAACTACACCAGGATGGATGCATCCAGAGAGCTT
>NW_009959951.1:0-351 GCF_000747805.2 Chaetura pelagica | reverse complement strand
ACACTTGGGACCTGTCCTGCAGGGACTGTTATTTGATATTGATTAAGTAACTTTTATTAGGAGGGGTAATTTAAGTGCTGACACCAAATACATGAGCTAGTTTACTAGGATCTACCTAATTAGATTGATATTAGAAGACAGAAGATTAGATACCTTAGATTGAGTATTAGAAGGACCTTCTTCACTGACAGTGGTGTTGAACACTGGCACAGGTAGCCCAGAGAAGGGGGTTGGATCACCATTCCTGGAGGTGTTTAAAAGAGGTGTAGATTTGGTGCTGAGGGACACGATTTAGCAGTGGACACAGTAGAGTTGGGTTAGTGGTTGGACTCAATGATCCTAAAGGTCTTT
>NW_009959950.1:0-351 GCF_000747805.2 Chaetura pelagica | reverse complement strand
CCCCCTCTGGTCTTCCACTGGGGTGCTGTGGGCAGGTGTTCCTGGGGCATTTGAGTCATGTCTGCAAGTGCTATGGTGAAGCTCCCTGCTGCATGAAGTGATGTGGTTGGGCTCAGCTTCTGCAGGGAAACATGGTTTGGGTGAAAAAGGGTGATATTTTAGTCAACCTGAGAGCAGCAGCAGGTAGTGAACTGTGCTGAGCTATGACTGCAAGGTCTTGCCTTGGTACAGGAGTGGAAAGCAAGGCAAGGACAGGGACCCCAGCTCCTGAGGTTAGACCTTTCCATGTAGGATGTACATGTAGGATGATACTGTGCTGGGGGACATGGTTCAGTGGTGGCCTTGGCAGGG
>NW_009959949.1:0-351 GCF_000747805.2 Chaetura pelagica | reverse complement strand
GGGGGGGGGAATTACCTTTAAGTGTTATTTCTCTTTGAATTTGTTTTTATTACAATTTTTGATTTGGTTAGTCATCTACATATGTATAATAATTGCAGTGTGTGATTATATTGAGTTATTAAAGTGAATTGATTTTTTGACAGTAACTGCAAAAGCTTAGTTTCCTTTGAGTGGACTCCTTGAGGTCTTAAGATTTCTCACGTGGTGTCTGAAGGCCTAAGCTGTTTGCTCTCAGATAGAAATGGATCTATGTTTGCAACCTAAGGAATTTTAGAAGATAGGACTTGGAACCTGCAAATAGGAATTGCTTCTTCATTTAAATTATATTTGATATGGTGAACTAAAAAAAAA
>NW_009959948.1:0-351 GCF_000747805.2 Chaetura pelagica | reverse complement strand
GGAAAAAGAGGGACTGTTCCCCACAATTGGGGAGGGTCAGAGTGAATAATATAGGCTGTCTGGTCAGCAAAAAAAAAATAACAAAAACTTACAAACCTACAATTGTGTGTAATCAAAGAGTCCTCAGAGAAGAAGCACTTAAAATATCATTGTCTGGCTTACTAGTTTGACACAGGATCATTGGGAACAGGTGCAAGCTGATAGTTTGAAATCCGAGTAGAAAGTACAACCAGAATGAAGAAGTACAGTTCTGTAGGAGGTAGAGTCAAAAACATTTCCTTATACGTAACAGACTAGTGATTTTTGTTATCATCACTGTTATTAATCATAGAATCATAGAATCATTAAGGT
>NW_009959947.1:0-351 GCF_000747805.2 Chaetura pelagica | reverse complement strand
CACACTGAGCCACAGCAGCATTGAATGCACTCACTCCAAGTCAGAGTGTCCTCAGTCTCCAACAGAGACAGCTCATGAGATCCTCCCATCACTCCAGAAATATGGATGGATGTTTCCCTTTTGTAATCTGATGGCATTAGAGTACACTGTGCACCAGTGTCCATCAGAGCTCTATGGTCCTGTGGAGCTGGTGAGCCAGGCAATTGAACGTACCCAGATTCAGTTAACCCAGGTGTCCCCTTCCTCCACCTGGCCTAAGGCAGGGCACCTTTATTACTGGTCAGTGTATTCATCATCATTTGTTTTGTGTAGCTGCAAAGCAGAAGTCCCTTCATCAGGGTCCAAAGCACC
>NW_009959946.1:0-351 GCF_000747805.2 Chaetura pelagica | reverse complement strand
TTTTTTACTATTTTCTATCAAAATATTAGTTTGCTAATTTATTTTTTCCTTCCTCCTAAACAGCTGATAAAGTAGTTTAAGAGCCTCAAACCCAGAATTTGTTGTTTAATTTTACCTCATTGTTTCCTTGAGAGAAATACATGGACATTAATAAGACTTGTCATCAGCGTTCACCAAAGTCTCAGGCCTGTTTTATAGAAAACACTGTCTAGAACATCTAGTTAAAGAGAGTACCAAAAGATAATGGTAACATGTCCTTTGATCAAAAATGTAATTCAACAGAACTGGCAACACACACATTGTGTGCTCTGAAATCTGATTCACTCTCTTTCTGGTGGACATTGGTTCATT
>NW_009959945.1:0-351 GCF_000747805.2 Chaetura pelagica | reverse complement strand
TTTTTTTACTGTGTATTGAAAGAGAAGATGAACATTTAGAAATCGTTCAAGTAGTCAGATAGCACTGATGCCAGAAAGAGGTCTCAGCAGGCAGCAGATTCTTCCAACAGTGACCACACACCTCAGGAACTCCTTAGCAAATTTGTTCAAGGGTGAGACACACATTGTGCCTGAAGCCAGAGGTTGCTGAATGGTCAGCATGGTGATGGGAGTGGGTGACACATCGTAGTTTGTGAAACTCTTGATGGACTTCCTGCATTCTACTGAAGAGAAAAGCAGAAACTCAAGGAGGAGGAGGTATAACATATGGAGGAGTACGAGGCACATGCTACAGAAGAAAATACCAAGGTA
>NW_009959944.1:0-350 GCF_000747805.2 Chaetura pelagica | reverse complement strand
TTAGGTTAATGGTTGGACTTGATGATCTTAACGGTTGTTTGCAACCCAAATCATTCTATGATTCTCACCTACTAAACAGTGATGTAAGCAGCAAACTGAGGTTAGAAGCACAATCACAAATTACAGCCAACCCTGCTTGCTGCAAGCTGTGGAAACTCTGCTGGAATTTATAAAGCAAACAGGTTTTCTGGTTATATTTAAAACCTAAACTAACTACTTCCTACATTGATTAATGATCTCCTTATATTTGGATCTTTATTCTAATACTCCTCTTGCTTGGGATACTAGGTCCGTAATTTGTGAAAGGATTGTTTTCAGGGAATCACCCAGAAAATTAAAGCTTAAAATCT
>NW_009959943.1:0-351 GCF_000747805.2 Chaetura pelagica | reverse complement strand
GAAGTTCTTCCTCATGTTAAGGAGGAACTTCCTGTGCTGAACTTTGAATCCATTGCCCCTCGTCCTCGTTTCTCTCACATTTTCACACTCCTCTCTCCCAGCTGCTGTTTTTTGCCCTATCTTAAATGGTATCACAGAGGCACTACCAGCATTGCTGATTGGCTCAGCTTTGTCCAGTGGTGGGTCCATCTTGGATCCATCTGGAACTAGCTGTGTCTGATATGGGGGAAGCATCTGCTGTCTTACCATAGAAGCCACACCTGAAACCTCCCACTACCAAAACCTTGCCATTTAAACACAATGAAGATGTTTTCTGCTTTTCTTTCATTTTTAATTTTCCACAAAGCACTT
>NW_009959942.1:0-351 GCF_000747805.2 Chaetura pelagica | reverse complement strand
CAAATGCCTTGGTGGCCTCCTCTGAGCTCTCCTGTTTCTCCAGAGGTCCTTCTTGTAAGTCTGACAATGACATCTCACTTTGGGTGGGCTTCTTTCCTTCTTGGTGCCCCTGGCTGCAGCTCGGGAGCCAGGTGTCGGTTCAGCGAGAGACAGGCTTGGGATCAGGGAATCCTGCTGCACTTGGGAGGCATCTGGAGATATTTAGGTTTTCCTTCCCAGCCCAAGGAGATGCCACTCAAGCTTTCCAAAGTCAAGGACAGAAACCACAGAGAAATATTCACTTCCTTGGTGCCTTCAGGAGGCCCATCTAACCAGCCTCCCAAGTTCATGCAGAAGAACCTGTGGATGCAG
>NW_009959941.1:0-351 GCF_000747805.2 Chaetura pelagica | reverse complement strand
AAAAAAAAATATACATCAGTTAACTTCAATACAGAAGGCAATGTAAAAAACCAAACAAAACAAAAAATCCAACAAACTTAAGTTCCCTGTGAGTTCAGGGCCTCAAATGTGGTAAATTTGTCATTTCAGGTGTATTTTTTCCTTCATCCCATTTTGGACCTCACAGTTTGCCGTGGTGATGCAGCTTCAACAGCTGTCTCATCAACTTCTCATTTCTCTTTGACAATGCAGATTTCTTTTATTTTTACCTAATGTTTTAAGACTAACTGGTAAAAAATATTTCCTCACTTGTTACATATTGAGGTAGGTCCCAGATTACAGTGACCCAGTTTTTCATAAAATATAATCTTT
>NW_009959940.1:0-351 GCF_000747805.2 Chaetura pelagica | reverse complement strand
GAAAAAAAAAAATGTGGTTATTTAAAGCATGTAAGTTCCATTTTCCTGAACAAAACAAGAACTGCAGGTGAAAACCATTCTGTGCACAACACAAAGCCTGTTTCATGTAATTGTCTGCCCATTCTATTGTCTGTTTCTCTGGGTCACCAGATTCTCCAGCCTCCTTGATGTTTCCCTCCCTGCATGCAGAGGTCCACCAAAGTGCAGCCTTGATTCCACAGCATATTCCAAAGCAAATATCACACTCCGACAGTAACTGCATTGGTTTCCAAGCCATCTCAGTAGCTGTAAGAAGTGTTGTTTTGCTTAGTAAAAGCACACACTCAAAACAAAAGGTCATCTTTTTTTTTT
>NW_009959939.1:0-351 GCF_000747805.2 Chaetura pelagica | reverse complement strand
GCTGGGCCAGGCTCCCCAGTGCTCCTGGTGCCTGCTCCTCTCTACCCTTGGCTTGGGAGCTCATGTTCCTCACACCTGCAGACATCTCCAGGGCTGGTGTCTGCAGTGGTGGGCAATGTGCCACACCAGCAGCTGTTCAGCTACTCTGCAGTGACAGAAGCAGCTCCTCAAACCTGTCTTGTGTGCAGAGAGGGGAGAAACACCTTTATTATCATGTCTTCAGTTGCACAGCCCCTTCTTTCTAACTACCTCCCTGTCCTGGTACTTAGACTTGAAGGAACAAGCACCTTCAAACAGTAATGTTTAAACAAGCAAAACTGGCCACAACATTTTACCCTCCTTTGCCTTTTC
>NW_009959938.1:0-350 GCF_000747805.2 Chaetura pelagica | reverse complement strand
TTTTTTTTCTAATTATTAATTTTTGGTTTAGGCCACTTATTACTAAGGCTGTGTGTGTATGGTGAGATAACTGTGGATACATGAAATACATAAAACTGTGAATACATATAATCTTATATGTCCCAAGCTACCTGTTACTTCGAGTAATCTTCAAACACTTTGGTGTTTTCCTTATTTCAAATGACATAGAGACATCCATTTATAAGGGAAATAGCTAAATTCCTTTCCATTATTTAAGTTTGTTTGATGCTTGAGATTTTTTCCTAATGTGTGCACGTTAGCTCCAAACAGGAAGATAAAGGTTTGGAAGAAATAGAACAACCACAGAATCATAGAATGGTGAAGGTTGG
>NW_009959937.1:0-350 GCF_000747805.2 Chaetura pelagica | reverse complement strand
AAAAAAATCAAACTAGCAAAACAGAATGCAAACTAAAAAAAAATAACACCCCAGGTGAAGCAATCTAGTTACTTCTTTCTTTTCAGGCTTTATATATCCAGCCTGAGAAATAAATTGCAATGTCAGACTGTACATCAATATGGAAACAGACAAGAGGTCTGTTTCCCTGATAAAATATCCTATTGTCTGTTTTATCAGGAAATGTATTTACAGCTGAGGAAATACATCCATAAATACCCAAGGTAATCGTATCCTTTGGTCTTTTGCTGTGGCAAAGATCAGTTTCAGAAAAACAAGCATTCCATTAAATTGATAACAATGTTTCCTCTCCAAAATCAGATTAGAAAAAG
>NW_009959936.1:0-350 GCF_000747805.2 Chaetura pelagica | reverse complement strand
TTATTCTTCCCCAGCCTTCATGTATGATAGTGTGAATACCTTTGCTTTACCTCCCTGGTGTAAAGAACTCTCAGATACTCCCCTCAACACCTACTCTTTCCATTTGTAATCTCAACTTTGAAGACAAGACCTCATTCTACCACTGGTTTGTCCCTTTCCTTACAGCAAGTTATTCCTATCCCAGGGTCACTGCTGAAGCACAACCCATCCCTCAGTTACTCTGAGCAGTGACTGTTGTGCATCCCACACTGCTTTGTTTAATTCATGTTTGTACAGAGATTTGAAAATATAAAGAGCTCTATATCATTGCCAAGTTCCATCCTTGTTTGTGTATGTTGATCTTGCTAGTG
>NW_009959935.1:0-350 GCF_000747805.2 Chaetura pelagica | reverse complement strand
TAGCCATTTCCAGGAAAGCAGGGCTTCATCATGCATAACAGCTACTTGGCAAGACTAACACAGTAACTCTTAACTTCCTCCCTTCCTCTTTCTTTCCTCCAGCTCTTATTGCTGAGCATGGTGTGATACCATATGGGATATCCCTTTGGTCAGATGGAATCAGCTGTCCTGGTCGTATGCCCAGTCTACTCACTGTTGGGGTAGCGTGAGAAATATAGAAGGCCCTCTGTAATCACTGTTCAGCAATAAGTAAAACATCCTTGTTATCAACACTGTTTTGGTCTAAAACCAAAACATAGCACAGCACGAGCTACAATGTAGAAAATTAACTCTATCCCAGCCAAAACCAG
>NW_009959934.1:0-350 GCF_000747805.2 Chaetura pelagica | reverse complement strand
GGACCTTAAAGGTCATCTAGATCCAACCCCCATGCAGTTAAGAATCCAATTTTATACAGTGAAGAATCCAATTTTACCACAGAGCCATAGTAGAAAAGTGAGACAGCATCCCTCCTTACAACTCATGCTTATGCCTTACAAATCCCATCCCTGAAGCACCTATGCAACCTGTGACCTGCAGTGTATCCAAGTTATGTGTTTTAAGGTCATATACTGTGATTGTCCCCATTTGTACATGGAGAATGGGGGCAGACATGTCTGTGCCTCTGTGTTAGCTTAGGGCTCTAGCTTCCATTTGACTTTTCCGTGTGCACTTCGAGGCCCCACAATTTAAGAAGGATGTGAAGGTC
>NW_009959933.1:0-350 GCF_000747805.2 Chaetura pelagica | reverse complement strand
GCTGATCTGTACCTAAATAAAAGCCTATTTTTGCACCTGATATTGTTATTATCTTTGTTTTGTCCTAGCAGGATCACAAAGAATCTCCATGGATCCGACTATTGGATTGTGACATCAGGCTAAACATACCCGTCTCTCACAGCCTCTCCTCATAGGACAGATGCTCCATTCCCCTCATCATCTTTGTGGCCCTGAGCTAGGTTCTTTCCAATAGTTCCTTTTTCTTCATCAACTGTGGAGCCCAGAACAATACTCCAGATGTGATGGGCAGATTAGAGGGGAAAAAGAACCACCTTTGACCTACTGGCCATACTCTTCTTAATACACCCCAAGGATGCCATTGGCCTTCT
>NW_009959932.1:0-350 GCF_000747805.2 Chaetura pelagica | reverse complement strand
AAAAAAAAAAAATGTGTGTCCCATGAAATCTGACTACTTCAAATTCTGAAGCACCAGAAGCAGCTGCTGCATTTGCTTCCCCACAACATTTGAAGGAAAACAACCACATACACATCAAAATGTTTACAGGAAGAAGTGAAAGCAGCATTCAAAGGAGCAAAACCGAAAATTAAAGCATTATAAGGAAGCTCCTGTAAACAGCTGATCTTTGCAAAGAAAAGCTGAATTTAGCACCAAAAAAAATTATGCCAAATAACGTTTTAGAGGACAAATAGTGATATGAGAGGGGGAAGAATCCTTTCAGATTCGTGGGATGATACTCACTCTACGCTCCCAAAACAGAGGAAGTA
>NW_009959931.1:0-350 GCF_000747805.2 Chaetura pelagica | reverse complement strand
GTCCATTGGGACCTCCCTAGTTAGCCAGGACGTCTGGTAAATGATGGCAAGAGGCTTGGCAAGTGCCTCCGCCAACACCTTCAATATTCTTGGGTGCAACCCATCTGGCCCAATAGACTTATGGATGGATAGGTGGTGTAGTAGGTCACTGACTGTTTCCTTTTCAATTACGAAGGTCTCATTCTGCCCCACCTCCCCTTTATCCAGCTCAGGGGACTGGTGTCTAGGGAACAGCTGGTTGGACTGGTAAAGACTGAGGCAAAGAGGACATTTAGCACCTCAGCCCGTTCCTCATCCTTTGTCACTGTATTTTCCCCTACATCCAATAAAGGATGGAGATTCTCCCTCAT
>NW_009959930.1:0-350 GCF_000747805.2 Chaetura pelagica | reverse complement strand
CCTCATCACCCCATCACCCCTGTCACCTCTGTCCCAAACACCCCCGTCCTTGTCCCTCCCATCCCCACCACCCTGTCGCTGTCCCCATCACCCTGTCCCCACCACCTGTCCCTGTCCCCATCCCTCTGTCCTCATCCTCCTCATCCCCTCCTTGTCCCCATCCCCTGTCCCAGCAGGTGCCACCGCAGGCCCGGCCTGGCCCTGCCTGGAGGTGACCTCGGTCCCTCCTGCTGTAGCTTGGCCCTGGCTGTGTCACTGCAGGGTTATTTTTGGGCCATTCCCACCCCCCGTGCCTGTCCCAGCCCAACTTGTGGGGACAGCACGAAGTTGGCACGGCTGAGTGACCTGAC
>NW_009959929.1:0-350 GCF_000747805.2 Chaetura pelagica | reverse complement strand
AACAAAAAAAACAACAGTAAGACAAGGGGCCAAAATTTCCATTATCCTGTCAAATGATACATATATGTCTGAATGCAAACGTGAGAAATAGAGAAGTTCCTAGTTCTGTCTTTAGCAGATGCGCTAATTATGTCATTTAAGCAATACCATGATCCAAAGAATAAATGCATTTAAGGGGAAGAAGCTGGGAAAAGTCTTTCTCAGCCAGCTTTAGTCTGGAATTGTTCCATTCTCTGAATGAAACTTATTCTGAGTCTGGCATTTATGGAAAAAAGTCCAAACAACTTCTTAAGAGTAATGTGGCAATGAATACAGTTGCTGTCCTGTTGTTCAGTGGGAAAAAAAAAAAA
>NW_009959928.1:0-350 GCF_000747805.2 Chaetura pelagica | reverse complement strand
GGGTCCCCGTATCCCTCTTCCCTGGTGTTCCCCAGAGCCCGTGTCTCTGGTGCGGCCACATTCCTGTGTCCCCAGTGTCCCCACCCCTGGTGTCCCTGTCCTCCAGTGTCCCCATATCCCCATTGCCCAGTGTCCCTGTCCCCCGCTATCCCCATTGCCCAGTGTTCCCATCCCTGGTGTTCCTGTGTCCTCCAGTGTCCCCATCCCCAGTGTCCCTGTCCTCCAGTGTCCTCATGTCCCCATTGCCCAGTGTCCCTGACTGCCCCTATTCCCAGTGCCCCCATCCCCAGTGCCCCTACCTCTCTTTGCTCTCACCTCCCCTAGTCTCTGTGACCCCCTCCCCTAGTCCC
>NW_009959927.1:0-350 GCF_000747805.2 Chaetura pelagica | reverse complement strand
ACAGGTTATGGTGGGGTGTCACGCTTTGAAGGTTCTCCACTCTCTTGTATTGCTGAGGAGGCAGTTGTTAAATGGGGGCTGAGCCTTCCAGCAGCTGGAAGACCTTGACCACTGTTCTTTGGGAAACCTTGTCGCCTGGTATCAACATTGATTCCAAATGGTTTGTGTCTCTTAAAAATGACTCACCTAGAGGCTGGCTATCAGAATGAAGATACTTGCCTTCCAGCTCAGAGCTCTCTGCTGTGGAGCGTTACATGGTCCTTTCTCTGACACTAGGAGAGTCTCATGTGGGGCTGCCATGAGACTCACCATGGCCCTGCCAGAGCCTGTTTACTCAATGTTCAAGTGCC
>NW_009959926.1:0-350 GCF_000747805.2 Chaetura pelagica | reverse complement strand
CTACTTTGTCTTACTTTGCCCAGCATGCAGTGCTTTTTAGGAAACAACACAAAAAGGAGCTTATGACACATTTCTGCACCTTCATGAAGATGTATTTTACACAGCTAATACCGACCCAGTGGGAAGACTCAGTAGAAATGACAAATAATAAGGAGCAATCAGAACATAAAAGCTCACTCCTCAACCTCAAAGTTCACCCACGCTCACTGCAAAGTGCCTGCAAAACTCTGCTTTCCCCTTGCCCATCTCCCCCAGAGCTGAGGATCTGTCCCAAAGGCTTTAACCAAACACATAGATCTAGTGTTCAGCTCATTTGCAAATGCTGTATCTTCCAGGTAGATTTTTTTTTT
>NW_009959925.1:0-350 GCF_000747805.2 Chaetura pelagica | reverse complement strand
CTTCCCCTTGTCCTATCACAGGGCACCACTGTAGAAGCTCTTTTTTGCAGGGATTCTAAGGAGCACATGAGGATGTGTTGATTTCAAGGGAGGTGTTGTGTTATTGGAAGTGATGAGCTTGTCCCAATTTTAGCGGATTTTCTTACAAAAAAATAAGTCCGTGGCAGGGGGTAATTTCTTAGTTCTAACATTAGTTATATGTCTCTCCTAATTAGAAGAAGCTTAATCTTTTATTATTTCATAACAACCAGTAAACCAGTTGTTGCTGTGATGTTGCAAATACTTATCAGTTTTATAGAGAACTTCTTCTATTTGATGAGGAAATGTAAATGTTTTATAAAAAAAAAAAA
>NW_009959924.1:0-349 GCF_000747805.2 Chaetura pelagica | reverse complement strand
CAGGTCAAGGGAGGTGATTCTCCCCCTCTACAACCCTGTTGAAAGACCCCACCTGGAGTGCTGTGTCTAGCTCTGGAACCCTGAGCACAAGAGGGACATATAGCTGTTGGAGCAAGCCCAGGGAAGCGCTGGAGCCCTCACTTAGGAAGACAGGCTGAGAGAGTTGGAGTTCATCAGCCTGGAGAGGAGAAGGCTCTTGGGAGGTCTTATAGTGACCTTCCAGTACCTGGAGGGGCCAGCAGGAAAGCTGTGGAGAAACTGTTCACAAGGGTTTGTAGTGATAGGACAGGGGTCAATGGCCTTGAACTCGAGCAGGATAGATTTAGATGAGACATTAGGAAGAAGTTTT
>NW_009959923.1:0-350 GCF_000747805.2 Chaetura pelagica | reverse complement strand
CCATCCATCCATCTTAACTTTAAGATGTGGTTTCAACTTAAAGGACTGATTGCAAAATATTGGCAAGGACCATTTTATTTAACAAAATATCCAGTGGTTTGCCTAACATCTAATTCCACAATGACCTCACTGACACTATCATCTTCCAAAAGGCAAACTGAGAGAGGTTTTTTAGGGTAAAAAAGAAGAGCTAAGCCTCAGAACATGGAGGATCCAATGCTGGTGCAAAAGAAAGTCACTCCAGGCAATGCATAACCTTACCTGACCTGAGCAGATACTACCTCACCTCCCCAGTTTCCATTTGCCAAATCCAAAGATTCACCCAAACAACATAAGATAAGGGGGTGGGG
>NW_009959922.1:0-350 GCF_000747805.2 Chaetura pelagica | reverse complement strand
CTCCAGCCCCTCCATGTCCTTCTTGTAGGCACTGGGTGTCTGTCCCATCATGGTGGCCCTGGCTTGGTGGGGAGGTGTGGGGGTATGGTCTGGTCTCTGGGGCCCTCCTGGGAAGTCAGAGGTGGCCAGTGGGGAAGGGGTCAGGTAGGACATGGGGACAAGGACACAGGGGTGGGACAGAGCTGTGGGGACAGAGCATGGGAACAGGGACAGGGATGGGACATGGACACAAAGATGGGAAAGAGCATCTGGGTAGGGGACAGGGCCACAGAGATGGAACAGAGGACAGGGATTGAGCAGAGCACAGGGACAGAGACAGAGATGGGGTAGGACATGGGGACAGGGACATG
>NW_009959921.1:0-350 GCF_000747805.2 Chaetura pelagica | reverse complement strand
ACCTTCCCAGAAGATCCAGCTCATGAAACCATCAGAGGAGCTGGATGAGAGGGCTCAGCCAGACCTACCTGCTGGTGGGTGAGGTGGCCCAGTTCTTTGTAGCCAAGGGCCAACACTCTTGCCCCCTCATGGGAAATCTCTGTGTGGACAGCCTGGTAGTTGCTGGGACACTGGGACAACTGGAGAAGATTTGGAGATAAAACTATCAGATTCAGGGCATTTCAGACACATTCCAAGCATTCCATACTCAGTCCAAAGCGAGGGTGGGAAGAGGCACCTTCAGGAGGGTCACCAACCATTGAGGGATCCCCCCCTAGTGGGATCTAGATGGTCTTTAAGGTCCCTTCCCA
>NW_009959920.1:0-350 GCF_000747805.2 Chaetura pelagica | reverse complement strand
CACTTCCATTGCACTCATCCCCCACGTTCATGTGTTAGAAAACCCTTTGGACTTGCCTCAGCATACCTGGATGTGCTCTTCTTGAAACAAAATGCAGAGTAAGGTCACCCTAAGCACACCCAAACATTATTTTTGGCCCAAGTGAAAATATACCCCAAAAAAATGGCCAAAAAAGAAACATAAAAATGCAGGAAAAGAGTCAAACTAGAAATATGCTTGTTAGGTGAGCTGAAACTTGTATTTATGTATCTGGGCTATTGTTTCTTTTAGAATACAGTAACCCATGATCCCAGCCCAGAAATAAAGAACACCTTATCACTCTCTAGAACTACCTGAAAGGAGGTTGTAGC
>NW_009959919.1:0-349 GCF_000747805.2 Chaetura pelagica | reverse complement strand
GATGATTAGGATGATGTTTAGTCCTGTTGTGTCACGTAAAATGAATGGAGAACAGACTGAACGTGACAGGTTTTAAATTCAAAACCAAACTTGTGTTGCCTGACAGAACTGCTACAAAACCTGCACACTTTGCAATAAAAAGCCCACAAAAGGTTACCAGCCAGAACTCCAGGGTTGGTTTAGAATCTGAGTGGTGAAACTTCTCTTCCTAGGCCTTTGGAGGACACCACCAACCACCTCAGCTCCAAACACTCCCTGTTCCTCCCTCAGTCCTTTTTCTGGCCTTGATGCTCATCTCCTCATCTACCCATCAGCAGTAACCTCTCCCCCACCAACACCCCCAGCAGAA
>NW_009959918.1:0-350 GCF_000747805.2 Chaetura pelagica | reverse complement strand
GCCACCCGAGGGGCAGGGGGGTCTGGCAGGGGTTTGGGGTCACCTGCCACGGCACAGTCTCTGTCCCTGCTGACACAGTGTCGCCTCCTCCCCCTGCCGGGGGGCAGTTTGGGTGTCCCCTGCTGGGGTGTCCCCTTGTCCCCCTGCCCACAGCACAGTCCAAGTGTCCCCAGGTGTAGTGTCCAGGTGTCCCCTGGTGTAGTGTCACCCGGTCCCCCTGCCTGCAGTACAGTCTCTGTCCCTGCTGGCAGGGTGTCACCTTGTCCCCCTGCCCACAGCTCAGTCTGTGTCCCCAGGCTCAGTGTCACCCTGTCTGCAGCAGTCCAGGTGTCCCCAGCTCAGTGTCCCCT
>NW_009959917.1:0-348 GCF_000747805.2 Chaetura pelagica | reverse complement strand
GCCCCAAGCCCCGGGGTAAGCGAGGACGGGGCGCCGCCGCCGAGTCCCACCTCGCTTGACCAGGCTCCCCGGTACCTGGTCTTGGGAGACGGCTAAGGATCTCTCACTACCACACTGCCGACTCCCCCCTAATATACGGACAAAGACGTCCGAAGCCGAAAAAGGTTCCAAATAGCGACGCCTGTGGCCACCGGGGTGGCGAGCCAATCACGCCGACTTTTACGATGACGTAACTGGAGGCAGCGACAAACAGCGACCCCTTGGTCACTGTGGAGGTGCGGTTGGGAGAACAGGTCTACCTGGCAGTCGCGGTCAGCGCCTAAGTACCAATGGAAGTGGGTAGACCTG
>NW_009959916.1:0-349 GCF_000747805.2 Chaetura pelagica | reverse complement strand
CCAAGGCCAAGGAGCTGGGAGCCACCGACTGCATTAACCCTCAGGACTTCAAGAAGCCTATTCAGGAAGTGATCACTGAGATGACCGGCCATGGCGTGGACTACTCCTTTGAGGTCATCGGGCATGCCGATACCATGGTAGGTGGCATTTCAGCACCTGTCCTCCCTCCCAGCACATTGACAGACTCTTGTCAGGGCAAAACTCACCCCAGAGAGCAGTTCCTGGCCTGCTGCCTACACTGCCAGGCTCATCTTAGCTCAGACAGGCAGTCTGTTGGCTTTGGGAGAAAATGATGTACGAGTTTCAAAACGGGCACAGAACCACAGATTTCTTCTGGTTGGAAATGACC
>NW_009959915.1:0-349 GCF_000747805.2 Chaetura pelagica | reverse complement strand
CCCTCAGGTCCCAGGGAGTCCCATCAAGCCTTGGGACATCTCCCCCAAATTTGGAGCACCTCACCAGTGTCATGCAGCCCTCTAAGATTTTGGAGATCCCTCGAGCCCCAGGGAAGCCCACCAGGCTTTGGGGCACCCTTCAGGTCCCAGGGACCATGCCCAGGGTTTGGGGGACTTCTTTGATTCCCCAGGGACACCTTCCTGCTCCATCACATACCCTTGGTGGGTGAGAGGCTGATGCCCAGGACCTCCCAAGTGGTGATGGTGTCCTTCAGGTAGATAGGGACAGTCTTCTTGGAGATTCTGGAGAGGGTGGGAAAGACCAAGGTGGGTCACAACAGGCTCCAAG
>NW_009959914.1:0-349 GCF_000747805.2 Chaetura pelagica | reverse complement strand
TTGTTAATGCAGCCCAGCATCCTGTTGGTTTCCTTTGCCACTACAGTGCACTGTTCACCCAGTTTATAGCATCTCTTATGATCCTCCAGTTGTGTGAATCATCCCACCATGTGTCAGTTGTTCCTATGATATCACAACTATCTGACTGAGCACGGAACTGCAGTTCCTCCTTTTTATTTCCCAGACTGCGTGTGTTTGTGTACATAAACTTCAGGTGGCTGATCTTTTGGTCCTCATTTCAAGAGACAGCTCAGGCACATTTTACCCTTCTCTGATTGGCCTGATTTATTGCCCAATCAGTTGTAGTGGTGATGGGGATGTGATCACTGCCATTTTGGATCTCTCCCCC
>NW_009959913.1:0-349 GCF_000747805.2 Chaetura pelagica | reverse complement strand
TGTCTAGTTTAGTTTTCAATCCAGAAAGACTCTCTCCTTATTTTCTCCTTCCTTTCCCTAGCTGGGTGTGAGGAGGGGGGATGGAGAGCATTTATGTCAATGCTTTAATTGCCAACCCAGAGTCAAACTGACACTGTGATAGCTGGAATGCTCCAGTAAGCATAATTTAGTCCTGCAGATCTGTATTTAGTCCTTTTCAGCCTAGCTATGGTTGTCCCATTAAAATGAACATCTGGTATTCTGGGAGATCTCCAAAGGAGAAACGTTCTGTTGTTACTGACACACTAAAAGATGTTCCTAACTTTCAACACAGAATCACAGACTGGTTTGTGCTGGAAGGGACCTTAAA
>NW_009959912.1:0-349 GCF_000747805.2 Chaetura pelagica | reverse complement strand
AATTTTTGTTTGTAACCCACCACATTAGGTGAGTGAGGCCAGAAAATAACCAACCATTTCTGGCCACCACTCCCAACCATACCATGTTCTGGCACCATGCAGTCAATCACTGAAGAGACAGAAGCAAAGGAAAACCCTTAAAACATCTCAATCCAACCAGGTAGCTCAGCAAAGAACTAGAGTGACAGCACTTGGGATCCTTCAGATTTTCCCAGAAGAGGCCTCTGCAGCTTCAGTGGCACAAGTGTTGGAGACTGTGCAACCTCCTTGTAGCTGACAGGCAACTTCAAGCCAAGTTACTAAAAGGAAAGGATTTGATTTTGCAAGGAATTAGATCTTTGGGGTAAGG
>NW_009959911.1:0-349 GCF_000747805.2 Chaetura pelagica | reverse complement strand
CTTCATCCTGGCTCAAACCAGGACACAAAGTTTATTGATGATTGCAATATAACATGAAAATCATATGCCACCTTCCTGGAACAATGCTAGTCAACGGAATTAATACAGGCAAGACTATTCATGCAAGACATTGATAATACTGTTGCACTGACCATAACTTCTGATGTTGGACAGATTGCCTTTTTTGTGCATCCTATTTGTACTTTTATCAACTTAAAAGACAGTGGTTCCCAAATTTAACAGTCATATTACCTAATGAATGAGAAGTCCTGTCCTGGACTTGCAAATATGCATTTTTCTCTACATATAGAGTCATATAATGGTTTGAGTTGGAAGGAACCTCAAAGAT
>NW_009959910.1:0-349 GCF_000747805.2 Chaetura pelagica | reverse complement strand
TTTTTTTTTTTGGCCTTACTTCTGCATGATGTTCAGTTCTTCCATTCAGCTGGAAACCAGTGGCAAATCTGTGGTATCCTCAGGATGCCCAGGACGTTTATTTCGCTGCCAGACCTGGCATACAGACTCTTGAATGCTGTGCACCACTAATGCACCACTGGGGCCACAAGGTTGGTGAAGGTCTTAGAGGGGAAGCTGTATGAGGACTAGCTGAAGGCTC
This sequence comes from Chaetura pelagica, assembly GCF_000747805.2. Lineage (NCBI taxonomy): Eukaryota > Metazoa > Chordata > Aves > Apodiformes > Apodidae > Chaetura > Chaetura pelagica. The sequence goes on along the minus strand of NW_009959910.1, from coordinate 129 downwards.
TTGGTCTGTTCAGCCTGGAGAGGAGGAGATGGAGGGGGCATCTCATCCCAGCTTACTACTTCCTCATTAGGGAAGGAGGAGTAGGTGCTGACTTTGTCTCTCTGGTGACCAACGATAGGACCCAAGGGA
>NW_009959909.1:0-349 GCF_000747805.2 Chaetura pelagica | reverse complement strand
TTTTCTTAAATAGTTCATTCAGCATGTTGCACTTTGATTTGTTCATTGTAAGGCGTCGTACTAGTGTGTCACTAGCTTAAATATGCTTTTTTCTGATGTGGTCATGACTTACACAATTGTTTCAATTCAATCTTGCACTATTTCTGGTGCTCTGGCTTTCATTGTTGAAAAATTTCCTGTACTGGATGCATTTCTGCTGAATCAAAATGTAAATGGATAAACTGTACTGCCTTTGTCACATTTCAGTCTAGATGAGGTACAAATGTATTTTCTAAAATTCAGGGCTGCCTTTCAGCGATAAATTTGTGATTGATAATAATAGAATCACAGAATGGTTAGGGTTGGAAGG
>NW_009959908.1:0-349 GCF_000747805.2 Chaetura pelagica | reverse complement strand
TTCTGGATCTGTGAGCGTAGCTGCTGATGGTTCCCACCCCTCAGTGGGGCCTCCAAATTGAGTGAAAACCACCCAAAAATGGCAAAAAAACCCCACCCCAACACGAGGTGAAAACACGAAGGGAGAAGGTGTCCAAAAATGCATCCTGCCCTTCTCGCCAGCGACGCGCCCGGCCACGGTTCTGTGACGGGGGGGGATAAAGACTTTGGGGGGGGTTCTTTTTTGAGATTTTTGGGGCTGTTTGTTAACATTTTGGGAGCTGTTCCCCTGAGGCTCCATGTGTCACTTGCTGCTTAATCAGGAGACAAAAATAATGAATAAAACGAGCACTTTGATTGCGATTCGAATC
>NW_009959907.1:0-349 GCF_000747805.2 Chaetura pelagica | reverse complement strand
AGAAGAAAATGTACAGAATGTGGAAAACAGGACTGTCCACTTGGAAGGAATATAGGAACCTGGTCAGAGAATAAAGGGATGCAATGAGGAAAGCTGAGGCCCACCTGGAATTAAATCTGGTGAGGAGTAACAAGAAGCATTTCTCAGTAGAAAAAGGAAGACTAGAGGAAATGTAGGCCGACCGATTTATGAGGTGCGCGCACTAGTGGTGGAAGACGCTGAGAAGGCGGAGTTATCAAATGCCTTCTTTGCTTCAGCCTTCACTACTAAAGCTGACCCTCTTGCATGCCAGACCGGGGAGGTAAGAAATAAAGTTCAGAGAGAGGAAGACTTACCCTCAGTAGAGGAG
>NW_009959906.1:0-349 GCF_000747805.2 Chaetura pelagica | reverse complement strand
GATGCTGTGATGCTGTCTCAGCAGGCTGCAAGGACAGCCACGCAGCCCCCACGTGTGTCCTTCATTTGCTGTCTCAGGTTGCTCAAATAAACACCACGGCTGGTTCATCAAGGAGGGGCTGAGGTGGCAGCAGTTCTGGCCCAGCCTCCAGCTCCTCCTGTCCTTCTGTCGTTGTGGTGCTCACCTGGGCTCTGCACAGCATAACACAGCCAAGAGAGGATCTGACCCATCCTTGTTAACTGCTCACTAATTAGCTGCAAACACAAGACACCAGCTTGGGCAGCACGTGGGCACAAAATACTGTGACAAGACAGATGTGAGGGCCATGAGGTTGGTGAAGGGTTTAGAG
>NW_009959905.1:0-349 GCF_000747805.2 Chaetura pelagica | reverse complement strand
AAAAAAAAACAAATTTGTTTTAAGAGCTAAAGGCCAAATGCTGCATTCTTTTCTCAAAGAAAAATGTCATTGAAGACAATCTTGGTTCCTTACAAGTAAGACTGTGGTCAAGAAAGTTAATATGAAATATTTGCACAGAACTTTCCCTCAATTACATTGTACTGCTCTGCTGAAGTTAATGAGACATCCCAAAATCACTGTAGAAAGACACATTACTTAGTAGAAGCAGCAGCTATAAAAACCTGTGTCATTTAGGTTGGAGAATGCCTCAGAACATTATCTCTGGAGTGAAAGGACTTTACTGATATATTAAAGCCCTCTCTGTCTCAAAGAGATTAATCTACAAAAA
>NW_009959904.1:0-349 GCF_000747805.2 Chaetura pelagica | reverse complement strand
CTCTGCTGTCAGGAATGTGCCTTGTGCTGCTTTTGTGAAAATTCACCAAGCTTGGAGCGGCCCTTTCCTTTCTTAAAAGTATCTTAATGTCGTGAGCCAATGTCAGGAGGACTCCCAACTGTCAGGATGTTTCCACAACTCCCCCCCTCCAGTGTGGAGGAGTTTGTGGATAAGACTTAAGGCTCACACATGGTGTTTGCCTCTCACAGAGGAGCAGCCACTGTGGGACCTTATTTTAGAGTATGTTAGAACACCCCTTCTCACCACACTCACTAATTGCTACTGAGACTGATGTTTAGTTTACGAACCAGCCGGTTCATTAAGGGTTAATACAAACTGAGGGACCAAG
>NW_009959903.1:0-346 GCF_000747805.2 Chaetura pelagica | reverse complement strand
CCTTCCCCCACTACCAAAACACCCACCAAACGAAACCAGCACAATGGACTAGATCCAGTCTTATGTTAAGTGAGAGGAGCACCAAGGGCTGCAAAACTGGTCACCTGAAAAGAGTTAATGCAAGCAATAGACCAGTGATAATTACAGTGTGGAGTGACCAGAAAACAGTAAGAACGCATGAACTGAATGATGAGAAAATTATTCTCCAGACTGGGAATGAAAAGGCAAAAAATCCAGTCACCTACAGAAATCTGTGTATGTTGTAAAATAGCTGGTGTTTGGTTAAGCTGTTTTATCACCTGCCAAGCTGGACAACTCTCCTGGTTTGAGCCAGGATGAAGCCAAT
>NW_009959902.1:0-349 GCF_000747805.2 Chaetura pelagica | reverse complement strand
AAAGTCATGGCAGTCAAGTGAAGTCCCTGGTCACCGGAAAAAGGGAAATATTGCATCAATTTTTACGAAGGGTAGAAAGGAGAACTCTGGGAACTACCAACCTGTTAGCCTCGCCTCTGTGCCTAGGAAGATCGTGGAACAGATTCTTCTAGAAGCTATGCTGAACTACATGGAGGACAGAGAGGTAACTCAAGACAGTCAGCATGGCTTCACCAAGGGCAAATCTTGCCAAACCAACTTAGTGGCCTACTATGGTGAAGTGACTAGCTCAGAGGACAATGGAAGAGCTATATAGACATCATCTATCTGGATTTCCATAAGGCCTTTGACACGGTCCCCCACAACATCC
>NW_009959901.1:0-349 GCF_000747805.2 Chaetura pelagica | reverse complement strand
CAATGCTAGATTGTTCCTTGGTCCTGAGTTATCATTGCTGCACAGTTAAAATTTGAATTCCCCCTTCACTGTACAGAGGTCCTTTCCAGATGGTATTGGAAAGTGACCTTCAATTTTAAGTAGAGTTTAAATCATGAATTCAGACCCTGAAATGAGGACTAGTGGTATATCCAAGGTTAAACCATAGACTAGAATCTTAGTTTACCAGTTAGTTCTCATCTTTTTGTATATGACCAGCTAGTATGTTTTCTAGTTAAGCTAATGTAAAATGTTTGCTGAAAAGTGTGCACCATACATACACACGAAACTGTAGTGTTCTGTAACATAAAAGTATATAGCCAGGCAGTAC
>NW_009959900.1:0-349 GCF_000747805.2 Chaetura pelagica | reverse complement strand
AATGCTCCACAAATAAGGAACAGGGATTTGCACTTTTGCTGGCTGACAGGATTAGTCATTGCTTCCTGCAAAAATACAGGAAGCAATAACCCAGCTATTCCAGCCCGACGGATCCTGCCTCTTCTGACTGTCAAACCCACTCACACTGACATGTTGGAGATCCCCTTACAGAACTGAGACCCTGGCACCCAGAGGGAACAGAGTCCTTTCTTTCATCACCTTCTCTGCTCTCTTTGCTGTTTTTCCAACAGTGAAGGCTCAGCACCACAGATGATGCTGGCACGCTGGAGTCCTGTGTGTCCCCAGGGGACAGCTCCTTCACCTCACAGGGCTACCAAACCCTGTGCTG
>NW_009959899.1:0-349 GCF_000747805.2 Chaetura pelagica | reverse complement strand
GTGGTATAATTGACCAAACACACTGCTATAATATAGCAACACAAAGCAAACTGACTTCAGTAGCACAGTGGGCATTAATAGTTTTAGGGAAACAGTCCTCACCTGATCTTATATCATCTGAAACAGCTCAAATTCTTTAGCCTTCAAGTCACAACACAAGGTGATATAGTCAACAAAGGTCTTTTGGCTGGCTTTGTTCGTGAGGTGTTTAAAAACTTCCTGAATAGGTTTCTGTCTAGGAGGCTGCTTTTCAACAGCATGTACAAAGGCACATCCCTCTGGTCATCTTTTCTATTCATCTGACTCATGGCTAAGGGAAGATTATTGAAATAGAAGTGTCCTACTTTTC
>NW_009959898.1:0-349 GCF_000747805.2 Chaetura pelagica | reverse complement strand
ACATTAACACAAGATAACATTCCTTTAATCAATCACCTACCTGAATATCAGTTAAGTGCAGCATGGTCTTTTTGTAGGAGAGGATGTCAAAGTCTGTTGCTTTCCAGATGGCATGACTGAAAATCTCACCTACTTTTTTCTTTTTTGTTATTACAATAAGATATGTGCCTGTAAATCAGAAAAAGCAAAGTTAAAAAGAAAATAAATGCATGTATTAAGAAAAGCAACAGATAAACAAACATACTAGAAAACTGAAACCAGCAGGAAAGAGCGAGTTTTCAAGTTCCACCTAGGACTTTATGTTCTTAACAGTAATGGGCTGGGAAAAAACACTACTTGCTAAGCTACT
>NW_009959897.1:0-348 GCF_000747805.2 Chaetura pelagica | reverse complement strand
ATCCTTGAGGTCCCTTCCAACCTGGTGTTCCCTTGGTTTTTTGGCCTCTGTTGGAAGGAGACACCCAAAAGATGGAATAGGTCAAACAGGATGTTTCTTCTGAGCAGCAAAGGGAACTGGGAGATCCAGGGGGACCAAATTTGTGTCTCCAAAAGGAAGGGTTTCACCCAAGCTTTGCAGAAGTTCTTGATGTGCAAAGACCAACCCATGGGCACGTGGGTCTTGGGGTCTGCGAGTGATTCAGGGTTGAGGAGGCACAAGGATGGAACTAAGGACGTGGTGGGGACGTCTTGGTGGCACTTCTTCAGGGTGTCTGTGAGGGAAACCTGGTAGAGTTGGGTTAAGGGT
>NW_009959896.1:0-348 GCF_000747805.2 Chaetura pelagica | reverse complement strand
CTTCCAACTCAAACCATTCCATGATTCTATGCTTCACAGCCCAACTTGGTAAAAAAGTAAGGCTGGTGATGAGGCTGTGAATGTGTGCACTGCAGGGATTTCACTTACTATTAGCCAGTTAACCCTGCGTGGATTGGGTGTGAACCAGGAGTAGAACTCCTGTAATACGTAAGCTGTATTTAAACTGTTGGTTTATCCCTTAATGCAATGGCATATAAATCTGTCACTTGCACAGGTTTGCTTAGCCTTCTTGGCTGAGAACCACCACTCATTTTGCAGCAGGGATCACATGTGCCCTTAAACCGTGCTTTTGAAACACTGACACACTGCAGATGTGTGTGTGTGTGT
>NW_009959895.1:0-348 GCF_000747805.2 Chaetura pelagica | reverse complement strand
TTTTTTTTTTGGATGTGACTAATTATGAGCTTTCCTTCAGGACACCTTGCTGCTATTTCTGTCTCATCTGTGTCTATTGCCACAAAACAGTAGTAGGCATTCTCTCCTTTTGTGTGTGAGCAGTTCGATGTATGACTGTTGTGGAAGCTTTCCAGGTGAGCCAGTAAATTTCAGTGAGATAGATCTTAATGGGTTTGTTCAAGTAATCTAGTTAACTGGCTCACAAAGATACAATTCCTTATCTCAACTTTGTCTGTCAAGAAGGTGTGAGTTCCTGCTTTCCTGTGAATGCATTGAAAATCTATTAGTGTAAGTAAGGAGAAGAACTTAGGGGTGATGGTGGATGAG
>NW_009959894.1:0-348 GCF_000747805.2 Chaetura pelagica | reverse complement strand
ATGGGGCTCTGTGCAATCTGTTCTAGTTGGAAATGTCCCTGCATATTGTAGGGAGGGTTGGCTAGATGACACTTAGAGGTGTCTTCCAACCCCAGACATTCTATAGTCCTATGTGTCCAATGGGTGTGAATCCCAGGAGAGGAGAAAGGCAAGTGGCCAAATTCACATGTTCTGGATAAATATCATCCCCCACTGCCAGCATCAGAAGCAGGGCATGGTGTAGGACACTGGTCTGACTCAGGACGATGTTTATCATGTTCTTGTAGCATTTCATAGAACCACAGAATCACAGAACGGTTTGGGTTGGAATGCTCCTAGAAGATCATCTAGTTCCAGCCCCCCTGCCAT
>NW_009959893.1:0-348 GCF_000747805.2 Chaetura pelagica | reverse complement strand
CCCAAACAACTTTTAAACTATATAAGCTATTTGGTCCTTAGGGTTAGAGAACTCATTTAAGAGCCTTGACTTGAAGGGTCTCAAATCTGAGCCAGGCACTGAGCCCTGGGGCACATGAACAGAAGTGCTGCCTGCTCTTAGTTCAGGGCTGCACTTTGTCAGCTTGAAATGTGTTTACTGCAAATGTACATGTTTATGCAGAGGTGTTTCATGAAGTCTGCATGCCAGGTCATAGCATCTATGTGCATTCCCATTGTAAAATGCAATTGTGCTAGGTCAGTGGACAGAACTTGGGTTTTTTTAGGACTGAGTCCAAGGTTATTTATTTCCATATTTTCTTTTTTTTTT
>NW_009959892.1:0-348 GCF_000747805.2 Chaetura pelagica | reverse complement strand
GGATGATCTCCAGAGCTCCCTGCCCACCCCAAACACCATTTGTTGCCTCTTGCAAATCCCAGTTGTTCTTCCAACTCTGAAGAACCTTCACCACCCAAGGGACCACCACCCTTTCACCCCCAGTTGGTCCTTTTCCCCTCTTTCCCAGGTGTGGCTCTGCTGGCAAATGCTCCTGAGAGGCTTCCTGAAAGGAAGAAGAGACCCCGAGATGTCCCCAATGATGGGAAAGCAGCTCTGGGAGGCCTGAGTGGTGGGGCTGTGAAGCCCACGTCCCGTGGGGCCAAGCACAGGGTGATGTCCCAGAGGGAGGAGCAGCTGGCGGTGCAGAGGGTGGGAAACTTCTTCCAA
>NW_009959891.1:0-348 GCF_000747805.2 Chaetura pelagica | reverse complement strand
TTCATCACTAGAAGGGTCACAGCCATGGGGAACAGCAACTGGTGCTGCCCAAGGAGCAGATCTCCCTGGAGCAAATGGACCAGACACTGGCTTGACTTCAGAATGGGATGCTCCCAGCTCAACATCTTCTGGACTGGCAGGACCTCCATCTCCTGCCCTGGGAGACCAACTTGGCACAAACCTGGGGCTGCCAGGAGAAGAGGGGCTTGAAGCTGGCACTACAGGACAGGTGCTGGGAGGAGCAGGCAGTGAGACTGGGTTTGAGTCTTCCCTGGGTTCTCCTGCAGGCAGAGGGACAGCAGCTGGGATGGATCAACTGCCTGGTGCAGGTTCCTTATCTGGTCCTGC
>NW_009959890.1:0-348 GCF_000747805.2 Chaetura pelagica | reverse complement strand
AAAGCCCTTCTTGAAGCTGAACCCTTCCAGTAATTCACTACTGTGAACGCATCTCTTGTGTTTCTTATCTTAGTTCTGCTTTCCTTTTGCTGGTGACCTTCTGTCACCATTTGTCTCTTGCAGCATTTGTTGTGGCCATTTCTTTTAGCATTGACTTTCTGCTCAAGTGACAGGAGTCTTTCAGCTTAAGGTCCTTTCCTTGCCACCTTTTCAGGGATAATCTGAATTTGTGAGATTAGTGGCACATCACAAGGTCTGTGGTGCAGGTTTTGTTTCTTTTCTTGTCTCTCTCTTTTTTCCTTTTTTTCTTTTTCCTTTAGATAATGGTTACTATTGTGTGATCTCTAT
>NW_009959889.1:0-348 GCF_000747805.2 Chaetura pelagica | reverse complement strand
CAGGTTGAGCTATTTGGGGATGCCTGACTATATGCAGCTGCAAAAGTGGGTAACAGGGCAGCCTTGGCCATTTTGTTCACTGCCCTCACACGAAGAACAATCTCACTCATAGTGCTTCTGAGAATTTGCCATCTAAATCAGCCAGATTAGAATTGTGGTACAGTTGATTCCAGACTGTGGTCCTGAGAAACTAAAGACTAATTCTACACAGTGTCTGCACAACACAGCTAGGGACAACTGGCCTGTAACTGGAAAGACTTCATTATGTAGAATAATAGAATCACTTAGTTTGGAAATGATCTTCAAGATCACCAAGTCTAACCCTACTCTACCAAGTCCAGCACTAAA
>NW_009959888.1:0-348 GCF_000747805.2 Chaetura pelagica | reverse complement strand
CCACCCCGTGGCTTTTCAGCGCAGGAATGGGGGGGGATCCCCAGGCAACTGGGACAACTGGTGGGTTCCTGATGCTGGCAGGTTGGTTGGAGACCTGGCCCAGCCCCATGGGAGCCTCACAGGGTTGTCCCCAAGGTGAGCAGGAGCCTGGCCCTGAGTCCTGCTGTCACTGCTGTGTCCCAAGGACGTGACACAGACACAGAGCTCAGAGCTGCTCCCCCTCCCCCCTGGCAGCAGCAGAGCTGGGGACAGGTGGGTGGGGGGGACACCCCCCCCCAGAGCACCCCAGGGACACTGGGCACAGCCCCAGGCAGCACCAGCCTGCAAGAAAATGGGTGAATCCAGGGG
>NW_009959887.1:0-348 GCF_000747805.2 Chaetura pelagica | reverse complement strand
AAAAAAAAAAATAAAAGGAGGAGAAATGTAATTAATTAAATATGGAAATGAATAATACACTCAAGTACAATCTCCTCTGTGTCATCTTGGTATTCAGTTCCATTTATTTGATGTTGTCCTTGCATGATCGACTTGCAGAGTTGCACAGATTTACATGTAGTGAACGTGGAACTGTTTTGTAGAGATTACCTAGAGAAAGCTGAAGGCTCAGCCATGGGGGAAGAGAGAATAAGAAGGGCTTGGAAGACTTAAGAAGCAGCCTAAGTACAGAGGGAAGCATGTAATACTGGCATTTGTTGCTGGGGTAGTTGTAAGAACACACCAACTGCCATTGAAATTAATGCCCTT
>NW_009959886.1:0-348 GCF_000747805.2 Chaetura pelagica | reverse complement strand
AAAAAAAGGAGATAGAACAGTTTTAGTCTAAAGAGGTAAAAAACCTGCTATTAAATATATGGCCAAGAATAGTACTTTTGGAGTTAATTATTTAAAAACAACTCAAGCTGCTGTGTAGCTCCTATTAATACTCTGTAAAAATAATGTAGCAGATGGTGGTAAGACACTGAAAGGAAAAGCATTTTTGTTCCATGTGCTTCTAACATTGTCTGATCATCCGAGTCCTTAGGCATTCTGGTTTACTGAAGGTATCAGTTAAAAAAAAATTTAAAGATCTGATATCATGTTGGGACATGAATCTTAATGCCAAAATGGCACATACTTATTTCCTGTTAATGGCAGATATAT
>NW_009959885.1:0-348 GCF_000747805.2 Chaetura pelagica | reverse complement strand
GACTGGACCCAGCACTGATCCCTGGTGGACTCCACTACAGAAGCACTGGAATTCAGTGTCAGCTTTAGCCCTGGCTCTCTCACTCTTTCTATTAATTGTTAATTGCTTCCCAAGCTTTTCTTCCCAACACAGAAAATTACTTGAAATCACAGTGACTTGTTCCAAATCATGTATTTACTGTGGTTTATCTTTTCATTTTGGAGCTTTTTGATCATTGTTTTTCCAGTATCCACAAGAAATGGGTTTTGCTTTTATGTTGATGATATCTAAATTCTTCCTGTCAGCACAGAAGCCCAGGTGCTAAGATTTTAAAGGAACCACTAAACACCATGAACCTCAGGGGGTGGT
>NW_009959884.1:0-343 GCF_000747805.2 Chaetura pelagica | reverse complement strand
GGAGCTTTGAGTAGTAGCAGTGGGAGGTGTCCTGGCCCGTGACAGGGGTGTTGGAACTTGATTATCTTAAAGGTCCCTTCCACTCAAACCATTCTATGGTTCCATGATTCTGTCATTCTCTCCTATTTTTATTGCTACCTTTTTCTTCAAGAGGAAGCACAGGAAGGATGGAGATATGCTTCTATGCTTGCTCCAAGGATTCTAATAGGGAAGAGGAATTCAGAGCTCACATTTTTTCACAGCCACAGATGAGCCATGTTCACAGTCAGGTGAGTGCTGTCATGATAAATCATTGCTTTTCCTATCCTGCTGCAGAAAGTTGTGAGAGAGGTGGCATGAGGAA
>NW_009959883.1:0-348 GCF_000747805.2 Chaetura pelagica | reverse complement strand
GCTGTGCTTTCTGTGGAAGCAGCTAGATGCATTGTCCTCTGCTTTTCACAAGGTAACATGATGGTTGTGAGTAAGGCAAGATTTTACATTTTTACGCCAGCATGTTCGGTTATTTTTCTTGACTTTATAGAAATTTTAACTGAAGTGGCTCAGTGAAGCCCTATTTGCAACACAACTGGAGTGGAGGAAAAAATGGTCATTTCTGAAAGAATTTCTCAATCACAGGTACCCATATTTCACATCTCAGTATAAAAAACACTAAGCAGTAGTAGAATATCTCACACTTGGCACTCTTAGTGCTTGCTACTTTTTTCTCGTTAATGTGTAAAAAATGTTACATTTCTTCTT
>NW_009959882.1:0-348 GCF_000747805.2 Chaetura pelagica | reverse complement strand
AGCTGAGTGGTGATGGCACCAGCCTGCTAGACATCTGTCCAGGGAAGAGGCACTGGGATGCAGGTTCTGTCTGCTGAGCCCTCCTTTTTCTCCCCCACAAAGCTCACATTCTGCTGATGATGATTCCACACCGCAAAATGGATGGATTTGTTTCCATTTGGATCCTTAGTTTAATTCCATGTGACCCTATTGGCAGTGCCTCAGCATGGCTGGCAATCCGTCCCTCCCTAGGACACAGCTGCTTCCACTCATGTTAGAGAGATCAAAAGGATTAGTATTGCTTCATGGGTGATGAGAAAGGCTGAGAAATTCTGCTTACCATGCGTTGGCCAGCCCTGAGTGGACCTG
>NW_009959881.1:0-348 GCF_000747805.2 Chaetura pelagica | reverse complement strand
GAAGACAGGCTAAATCCCTCTTAAGAACAGAGCAGGTTACTTTATGCTTTAGTGTGGGGAAGACATTTAGCAAAGTTGTTACCCAACATAGAAAACTATGTGTAGCAAGCAGTAGCTGCTAGAAAGTGCAACTGGCTAAAAGTGGCAGAAACTGCAATATAAGCAATATACAGATCAGCATTTCATTTAGAAAGTCACTGAGTCTACTCAGAGAGGCACTGGGTGCCAATAAAAACAGTGCCAAGGCCTGCACCACCCATTTCCCTGCAGGTCATGCCACTGATTTCCATCTGTTTTGAAACACACACTGTGTGTGTTTCAAGCAGAAAGTTGCTTTCCTCTTCACAG
>NW_009959880.1:0-348 GCF_000747805.2 Chaetura pelagica | reverse complement strand
GTTCAAAGAGTTGTGTTCAATGGAGTTAAATTCGCTTGGCAGCTGGTCACAAGTGGTGTTTCCCATGTCTCAGTGCTGGGGCTACTCCTGTTTCACATCTTCATTAATGATCCAGATGAGACGATGGAGGACAAGCTAGCAGATGACACTAAGTCAGGTAGGAGTGTCGATCTGCTAGAGGCTAGGGAGGTTCTGCAGAGTGATCTAGACAGGCTTGATTGATGGTTTGAGGCCAATTGCATGAATTGCAATAAGACCAAACATTGGGTCCTTCACTTGGGCTACAGTAACCCCCAGCAGTCCAACAGGCTTTGGTGGGAGTGCCTGGAGAGCTGCCCAGCAGAGAGG
>NW_009959879.1:0-347 GCF_000747805.2 Chaetura pelagica | reverse complement strand
GTTGGAAGAGACCTTAAAGATCACCAAGTTTGAACCCCCCTATTATGAGCAGGAGCCCCTATCACTATACCAAGTTGCACAAAACCTCATCTAGCCTGGTCTTAAAAAGAAATGAGAAGCAAGTTTAAAGCAGGTGGTACTTTTTAAGAGCAGTGGTCAATGTATGCTGCATTTCTTCTTTCACACAGCAGTCTTGGAGAAGAAGGGTTTTTTTTGAGTTTATATCACTGTTCAAATTACATTTTCTCCCCTCAAGTTACCCATGTGCAGGTGTTAATTAGATATTAACTTAAAAATATGAATTCTAGTTCAGTCATTAAATCATAGAATCATAGAACTATTCAGGT
>NW_009959878.1:0-348 GCF_000747805.2 Chaetura pelagica | reverse complement strand
TGAGCCTCTTCTCGGGGGGTCCAACCCCCTTCTTGGGGTGCAGAACCACCTTCCTGGGGTGTCCCACCCCCTTCTGGACTGTTCATCCCCTTGGGGGCCTTGAACCCATTCCCGGGGTGATCCCCCACCATCTTGGGGTGCAGGGCACCAAAAAGGCTGTCGACCCCCTCCCCCCCCATTCTCAGGGTGTGCTTGGCCTCCATTTTTGGGGTGTCACCCCCTCTTTTTGGGGGGGGTTGAACCCCCTCCCCAGGCTGTGAATCCCTCCCCCCACGTTTGGTTCCAGGACTCCTCGTTTTGGCTCCCAAACCCTCCCCTTGTTTTGGGGGTTCCAAGCTCCTACTTTTG
>NW_009959877.1:0-347 GCF_000747805.2 Chaetura pelagica | reverse complement strand
CCAGGATGCCATGGGCCTTCTCAGCCACCTGCACTCACTGCTGGCTCATCTCTAGTCGACTGTTGATCAATACCCTCCGATCCCCAGTTAATGAACTGCAGATGAAAAAGCATGGATGTTAAGGCTTAGCATCAAGGTATATACAATTAAACATGAAATTTAATGTAAGAATACCTGTAGATAACTACACTACAACTTTCAAATTACGTTCGGTGCTAAAGAACATTCTCAAAAAGTAACTGAGTGAGCTCATTGGGCAGGTGGATTACACAAGTACTTCCATAATCACAGTCTCAGGATTACCTGCCTCCAAAGTAAAGTTTTTAAGGCTCCTACAAACAAAAAAA
>NW_009959876.1:0-347 GCF_000747805.2 Chaetura pelagica | reverse complement strand
TTTTTTCTCAACAATGGAATTCTAAACAGTATTTTATTAGTCCAAAGAATAACTATTATAAAACCAAATATATTTATGAAAGGGATTATTCTGGGAATAGTGAGAAGTCCATGTAATTCATACCATTCATAGACTGATATTTGGCACCCTGCCTCTCTCCTGTTACAAATGTGTATTTACATATTTTAAGCCTAGGTATATCCTTTAGATAATAAACTACATAAGAATTGTTTCAGATTACTGTGAAGATCTTGAGAAAAGGAAGATGTGAATGCAAAAATGCAGTTTTTGAATTTAAATCCCTTAAATAACCACAAACTCCTAAACATGTAAATATTAAGCATGAA
>NW_009959875.1:0-347 GCF_000747805.2 Chaetura pelagica | reverse complement strand
GGGGTGAAATCAATAGCCCAGCTCAAGTGCATCTACATGAATGCACACAGCGTGGGCAACAAGCAGAAGGAGCTGGAAGGCTTTGTGCAGCAGGATAGCTATGACTTAGTCATCATCACAGAAACACGGTGGGGTGCAGGTCATGCAGAGAAAAAATTAGAAATGTAGAAGTCTAGCTAGAACTCAATCTGGCCACTGTCATAAGAGAAAACAAAAGATGTTTTTAAAAATACCTTATCAATAACAAGAGAACAAAATAACCTTCATCCTTTATTGGATGTATTGGGGAACATTGCTGTCAAAGATGAGGAAAAGCCTGAGGTACTTAATGCCTTCTTTGCCTCCAT
>NW_009959873.1:0-347 GCF_000747805.2 Chaetura pelagica | reverse complement strand
AAAAAAAAAAAAAAGCAACTAGCAAAGTTTTACTTGTTGAGTAAATCTGAATAGGTCCCAATGTGTTTTAAGGCAAGGGAGATCTTGGATGGCTCAGAATTAGTAAATTCATTGGATTCAATACAACATTTAACAAATTTTCATTACAGGATTGCAAGGCAAGGATATATCAGGGCTAGGAAATCCATAGATCACAAGATCAGAAAATATATTCCCCAGTGTCCTCACATATCCTAAAACGCTTTCATCTCTTCAGGTGTTTGTATGAAATCAAAATATAAACCCAGTGATTTTAGCTATTGAAATCCTGATCTTTTCATCCTACTTCATTTAACTAAAAAAAAAAA
>NW_009959872.1:0-347 GCF_000747805.2 Chaetura pelagica | reverse complement strand
TTTTTTCCTTTTCCAGCTTACAATGACAAGATCGTTGCGTTTCTACGCCAACCCAACATTTTTGAGATGCTGCAGGAGCGTCAGCCCAGCTTGGCTAGAAACCATGCACTCAGGTATTTCCAGACTGCTGAAAACAAGTTCCAGGAAGGACTGTTTATAGTGGGGAAAAACACATTCCAGTAACTGTAGTGCAAAAGGTGAACTTGGGCCCCATATGGAACTGTCACCATTCAAGAGTAGGTGTGGACCACCAGAATCTGTGTAGTTACCATACTTATTTTCCACAGACACCCAAGAAGAACCAAAATAACTGTGGCCAAATAGTGACACATCTAGTTTTCATTCTG
>NW_009959871.1:0-347 GCF_000747805.2 Chaetura pelagica | reverse complement strand
CTTGGAGCAACCTGGTCTAGTGGGAGGTGGCACAGGGGTGGGAACTAGATTATCTTTAAGATCCCATCTAACCCAAGCCATTTTGATTCTATAACCTGGGAGAAAACAAGCTGTTAGCAAGATGCTGACATGCTGGGAATGCAGGGTGGGGAAGGCTGAGCTGGGGCAGACCACATCCAGGCCTGATGGCAAGGAAGACTCTGGAGGAACGAGAGGCTCTTAGAGGTGCAGGATGCTGCCAGCAACCTTTGTTAGCCCTGTGGCTGGGACCAAAGCACTCAGAGCATTTGCGCTTCAAGAGACAGTGGAAACTTGATACATTTTATGCCTGCCACCAAATGGAAACC
>NW_009959870.1:0-347 GCF_000747805.2 Chaetura pelagica | reverse complement strand
TGTGTTTGCCCATGAGGTTGGTCTGGCTGTGCCAGTCCCATCAGATGGTACCAGTGAGCTCTGCAGCACTGGTTGGCTTGTTCTCATCTGCTCAGCTCAACAGCAACCACTTCTTAAAGGCAGGCAGTTATTTTTAGTCTTTGCCACTCAAATATGTAAAATATATTGAAATTAAAGCCAGGTGCTCTGCTAAGGTATATCAGCATAGGCTGGATTACTCAATGGGAAGAGACACATTTACACCACTGGAAGATCCAGCCTGTTTCCTGTGCAGGTTTCTATTTGAGGGAAGCTTTGATGCATTGGTCATGGTGATTTATTTTCATTATTATTTGGTTTTATGTATG
>NW_009959869.1:0-347 GCF_000747805.2 Chaetura pelagica | reverse complement strand
ATTTGATGTGATTCCGTTATAGATTTTTTTCCCTGCCAGATTCTGTTGTTGGTTGCAAAAGTAAATACTCGTATATATTCCCCATCCCTTTACTATGAAAGGAGAATGTACACATTATTTTCATTGCTGACATAGAGTTCTGATGGCTGCCACTTTCCCTTCAGAATAGATCCTTCCTTCAGCTGCGCTTCTTACAGTAAGTTACTGATATAAAGACAGATATCTGTCAAAATTGCTTCCTGACACAGTAGTAAAACCATTGCTTATCCTCCTCTACACTGAGCACCTTCAAAGTTACAAAGGCATAAGGACAGACTGAATGAACATCCTAGAATTATAATTTCAAA
>NW_009959868.1:0-347 GCF_000747805.2 Chaetura pelagica | reverse complement strand
TTAGCTCAAATCTAGTTTGGACAAGAAGCCATCCTTAAGCCATTCCAGCTTTTTAAGGCATAGTGGAAGAATCTTTCCCATGACTATGCAGAGATCTTAGACCAGGTTAGTTTAATGAAAGACCATTGCTGTACCTCACAGTCAAGTATTTGTCTTGGTCAAGCTTTTATTAATTACCTTTTAGAGTGTTTTAAGTGCCCATTCCTGAACTGTCTTTGTTTCAGCTACATGTTAGAAGAATCACCCATAATTACAGGAGCCCCACAATAAGATGGATCCTATTTGTTGTGTAACTTCCATGGCCTCATCAGAATATAAAACACAAAAGAAAAAATTACAACAGCCTG
>NW_009959867.1:0-347 GCF_000747805.2 Chaetura pelagica | reverse complement strand
AAAACTGTTGCCTTTAATATCTGTAGCCTATTTTTAATTTTCACTATCGAAAACCCAGCAGCACCTCTTTGGGTGATTTTCATCTGGGTTTTTTTGTGGCTGCCCTTGTTCTTTCAGCCTGTGCTTCAGAGAAATGTTTCATGCAGCACAAGGAGATTCTCTCTGCTTTGGTCACTCACTTGGGACCCTTTTTTCTAGGTGTTTTCACAAACTGTGGTTCTTTCAAGCCAGAGCTGCATTTTGTCTTTCCTGTGAAACGTCAGGATCCTTTTTCAACCTTTTTCACTGGAGTATTTAGTTGAATTTGCTAAAATGGGTATTAGAAGGAATTCGGGCACCCCCAGAAG
>NW_009959866.1:0-347 GCF_000747805.2 Chaetura pelagica | reverse complement strand
CTGCTCCTTCTCCCACCTGCCCCTCAGCTCCTGGAGCTCCTGCCACAGGTGGGTCCTGCCCAGCTCAGCCTTGAACTTCTCCCTGCAGAGCCCACCCAGCTCATCCCGCAGGGATTTCAGCTCCTCCTGGTACTTCCCTTTCCACGACCCCCCCAGCTCGGGGGTCCCTCGGGCTTCTCGGATCTCCCCCCGGAGCTCCTGGTTCTGCTCCTCCAGGAGTTTCACCCTGGCCAGGTAGGACTCCAGGCGCTTGTTGAGCTCCCACATCCCCCCTGAGCCTTCCCCCGGGGCTCCCGAGGGAATTGCCGGGCTCAGCATCGCGGGGGGAGGAGGAGGAAGGAGGAGGA
>NW_009959865.1:0-347 GCF_000747805.2 Chaetura pelagica | reverse complement strand
TTTTCTGCCAAAAATTCGAGTCCTTAGGAAAGGACATACCTAAATCAATTTACTCTTCCTTCACATTTCAGTGTCTAGAATGTCCACAAAAGTAAAAATAACAAGTTATTCCTGCCACTGACACACAGCATCGACACCACTGATCCTCAGCCACTGGAAATTAGGTCATTCTATGGTTGCAAGGACATCCCATGTGGGTACACACTTGGAGCTACATTCTGCACAGGAGAACAAAGTTTATAGTACATTCAATATTATCTGAATTAAGCTTTTCAGCTGTCCTTAGATGCAATGTTTCCAGCAGCAGCTGTACCACTCCAACTAATCAGCTATACCAAGAACATTTT
>NW_009959864.1:0-347 GCF_000747805.2 Chaetura pelagica | reverse complement strand
GCTAAGGAGAATCTCCATCCTTTATTGGATGAGGGGAGAAACATAGCAGCAAAGGGTAAGGAAAATGATGAGGTACTTAATTCCTTCTTTCCCTCAGTCTCCAGTAGTAAGACCAGTTGTTCTCTGACTACTCAGCCCCCTGAGATGGAAGACAGGGATGGGGAATAGAATGGAGCCCCCATAATCCAAGGAGAAATGTTAGTGACCTGCTGCACCACTTAGGCAAACACAAGTCTATGGGATCACATGAGATCCACCCAAGGCTGCTTAGGGAGCATACAAATTATATCCCAAAAATATACAAGTATTGTGCTGCTTCAAGGACAGGGAACTGCTTGAATGAGTCC
>NW_009959863.1:0-347 GCF_000747805.2 Chaetura pelagica | reverse complement strand
CGCCTTCGCCGCCTTCGCCGCCACCGTCGAGGACTTGGACCTGTCCCACAACAACCTCCCAGCCCTCCCTTGGGAGGCCGTGGCCACCATGGCCAGCTTGGCCACCTTGACTTTAGACCACAACCTCTTGGAACGGGTCCCCCTCGGGGCCGTGGAGCGTTTGCCCCGCTTGGCCCGCTTGGATTTAACCGCCAACCGTCTCCGCGCTCTCCCACCAGTTCCGGGACCACCCGGGCCCAGTTTAGCTGCTGGTGGGAACCCGTTGCATTGCAACTGTGAGTTGTTGTGGTTGAAACGCCTCGCCGGGCCTGGGAGGTTGGAAAGTTGTGCTTCTCCACCCCCTTTGG
>NW_009959862.1:0-347 GCF_000747805.2 Chaetura pelagica | reverse complement strand
CGTAAGGCAGGTGTTCTAGTCCCTTAATCATTCTCATAGCCCTCCGTTGGATCAGTTACACTGTGTTGGGCCAAAATTGTCTAGATTACAGTGTTGGAAACATCAGAGTGAGAAGCAGGGGTAGCAGAATTAAGGCCAATGAGGAAGAAGTAATAGGGGCAATATTTATTTTGGGAGGAATCCAGGCAGAGAAAAGCCAGTCTGTGTAGGGACAGTGAAAAGGTGCCCTCAGAGAATGAGAAAATTAGGTGTAATGTGAGGTAAAGAACAAAGAAGGGTGAGATCTTCTGGCACTAGGTCTAGTGCTTATCGGTAGTGTGAGAAACATTTGTTGTGCCAATTAACAG
>NW_009959861.1:0-347 GCF_000747805.2 Chaetura pelagica | reverse complement strand
TTTTTTTTTTTTCTTCCTTTTTGTCCTCTTTTTTTTTTGTCCTATTTTTCTTTCCTTCTTTCAGAAGGTAAAATAGCAAAATCCAAACCAGACAAGGGTGTTGCTGTTGTGATTGTTGTAGCTGGAGAAATCTGTGATAAGGTCTACCCTGAGCTGTATTTTGGACCAGGAGGTGACCAAATCCTAGAGCTATCTAGATTAAAATTTGAAGGGTCCTGGACTAGTACAGTCCTCCTGGGGATGTCCATATGGCTGTATATGTATCTTCACCTCTTTATGGTCATGTCACCATGCTGATGGAGCTTAAGATATCTTCATCAACATGGGTGCAACTTCCACTCCTTGGC
>NW_009959860.1:0-346 GCF_000747805.2 Chaetura pelagica | reverse complement strand
TGACTCAGTGTTGGAGAGTCTCAGTGTGTTTTATGAAATCAAGAAAGTGACATGGAAGTTCACTGTTTTTCTTCACTGGTATGAAGAAAGCAGTGACTGTATGTATGTGTGTATGGGGAGCACTAAGAATATAATAGGTTTTGTGAACAGCTCTAGCTCTTTTCAGTAGAAACTCATTAAATCTCACAGAAAAGGTGTAGTTTGAGCATTGTTATTCCTCCATATTGTTGCTTGGAGTGCTGAAACACTAAAATACAAAAATGAACAATAAAAAAACCCCACCCAAAACCTGACACATGCTATATGAAGATTATAGTATGTGTCTATGTGTGCAAAATGTTTGATA
>NW_009959859.1:0-346 GCF_000747805.2 Chaetura pelagica | reverse complement strand
TAATTCTCTCTACAATCCTCAAAGACTTGGAATTATGCCTATTGTGAAGACAGAAAAACCGAGACACATGACTACATCGCTTATCTCCATCCAGGAGATGGTGGGAGAATAACACATACTGGGCCTTCCTGCCTTTTCCTCTTTACTCCCCCTTTTCTCCCTTTCTTTGCTTTCCATCTGCACCACCATCAGCCTAAGGAAGCAGCTCCCAAACCCTTAACAATTTCCCAAGCTCAGGCAGACAGCTTGGCTTTGATACCAGGAGAGACTCTCACTGGAGAGCACAAGCTCAAGCTTCTCATTTCCAAATAGCAGAGCTGAGTGAAGAGCGACTGTGAACAGAACA
>NW_009959858.1:0-346 GCF_000747805.2 Chaetura pelagica | reverse complement strand
GGACCAGATGATCCTTGAGGTTCCTTTCAACTTGGCATTCTGTGATTCTATGATCTAATCTCTCATATCTTAATGTGCTGATGGCATGCCAGACAGACAATGTGCTTTGTAATACTATGGTAGGCTTTCTTCAGTTGCAGGCAGAGGTGTTAGTAGTAGTGCCCTGGGAGTCGCTTGCTAATAGGAATGTATAGTGTTGTGTAACGTTGACAGTTTCACCCTCTGCGGCTGTTTGAGAATGACGATTTTGGTTTGGTGATTACTTACCAGGTGCAGGTCAATGATATGAAGACTGATGTGAACGTGTTTAATGACTGCTTTAAGGAAAAAAAAACAACAAAAAAAA
>NW_009959857.1:0-346 GCF_000747805.2 Chaetura pelagica | reverse complement strand
AGCATTTCAGAGAGGGAGTTGAGCACTTAGTGTTTGTTCTTGAGAAGTGGTAGGCTCTCTGATTCTCTAAAGTGTTAGTACCCTTTCCCACAAATGCTGGGCTACTACACTCAGGGGCCAGTTACATCCCCCTCCAAACCTAGTTTAAAGCCCTTTCACACAGCCCCTCAATCTCTTGTGCAAAGACTCTCTTCCCCTTTTTAGAAAAGTGTCCTCCATGAGATGCCAGCAACCCTGATGCTGTATAGGCTGTCCCGTTGTCAAAAAACCCCAGATTTTTGTGTTGACACCAGCTACAAAGCTACCTATTAACATACTGTATTTGTCTGTTCATTCCAGTGTCATT
>NW_009959856.1:0-346 GCF_000747805.2 Chaetura pelagica | reverse complement strand
GATAAGCACAGGTGGGTTGTATTCATCTCAGTGCTTGGCTAACAACACCTGCCTTTCATTTATTTCCTTATTTGAATCAGTTGTGGCAATACTGGAGGGTAAGGACAAGGCAGAAGGCATCCTCTCCAGGCTGGATCACTCAGCTCCACAACTACCTCATCTTCCTTTCTGTGCTGTGGGAACCAGCTGTTCCTAGAAAAACATAGTGGATCTCACAGCTGGGGGAGAACAGTTGGAGGTGTGATGCTAACCTGGAGCAGATAGTTAAAATTTCATCTGAGGACAAGGAAGAGCACTGCTTTGTCAACCTGTCTCTTGTCAGTTCCGTTTGCCTTTTTTTTTTTTT
>NW_009959855.1:0-346 GCF_000747805.2 Chaetura pelagica | reverse complement strand
TGCACACATAGATGCACACGCGCTTGCACACGCACACACATGTACTCACACAAACACATGCACAGACCCTTGCACACACATGTACACACACACTTGCACAGGCACTTGCACACACATGTACACACACACACGCACACACGCACACCCCTTGCACACACTTGCATACACACACTTGCACACACACAGGAACACGCACAGCCCCTTGCACACACACACTTGCACACACACACACACTTGCACACACACACATAGCCCCTTGCACACACACACACAGCCCCTTGCACACACGCACACACATTTGCACACACACACTTGCACAAACACACACATACACTCACACACACAC
>NW_009959854.1:0-346 GCF_000747805.2 Chaetura pelagica | reverse complement strand
GTGTAATTAGCATGTTCTTTGCGTGTGCCTGCGCTGGGGGCAGGGGCAGCTCTGGGCTCTCTCTTGATGTGGAGCCACCGTGTTCCTGGGGGCTGGCATGGCCTTAGCATGTCCTTAGCATGTATTTAGCATGATATTAGCATGTCCTGAGCGTGGGGGGGTGTCATGTATGTGCAGTGAGGACGGGGACAGCCCTGGGTTCTTCCTGCTGTGTCCTCAGTGTGTCCCCAGGTGCTGGCGTGTCCTTAGCGTGTCCTTAGTGTTTCCTTAGTGTGTCCTTATCATGTTCTTAGCATGTTCTTAGCATGTCAGGTTCCACATCTACAACATGGATAAGACCAACCCT
>NW_009959853.1:0-346 GCF_000747805.2 Chaetura pelagica | reverse complement strand
GAGGTTTCCCTGCCCTGAAGATCCGAGAACCGTGTCCTGCACCGTGAGGACAATGTTGGGATGGGAAAGGAAAAAGGGAAAGGGAGACAAAAATAATGGGGTGGTTTTTTCTTCAGATGTTTTGTCCTTTCCCCACAGAGGGACGGGACCCAGTGGGGCCAGTTCTGCAGCAGCTGGAGAAGCTGAAGCAGGAGCAGAACCGGGTCTTGGGGCTGCTGGACACGGTGCTGGAGAAGACACGGGGCCTCTCAGGTGAGGGGGGACATTGACAGAGACACAGAGAGGTGAGATGGGCAGGGGGCTCTGGAGATCATCCATCCATCCAACCCCCTGGAGAGCAGGGTCA
>NW_009959852.1:0-346 GCF_000747805.2 Chaetura pelagica | reverse complement strand
TTGAAAATGATATGAACACTTTCAGCTGCTGCTCTTCAGGGACACAGACCTGATCCTCATCTGTTTTAAAGGCTGCAAAGACCTTCTGTGCTCCAGCCTGACTGCCCAGCTCAGCGTGGGAACCACAGGCCTGGGTTCCTCTCAGGAGCCTTTTGTCATGAGGTGAGGTTTTTACCTGTCATAAAAGTTATTTTCCCCTCAGCTGGGGAAGGCAGAGGAAAAGAGCAATCACTGGAACCAGTTGCTCTCACACAGTGCCAAGCACATCTGCAGGGTCCTGCCCTGTGGCCACAATCACCCCAGGCAGCTCCAGGCTGGGGCAGTGGCTGGAGAGCTGCCCAGCAGA
>NW_009959851.1:0-346 GCF_000747805.2 Chaetura pelagica | reverse complement strand
TAATTAATATTTCTCTGCAAGTCTGGGACAGTTCTAGAGGGACTCAGGTAGGTATAAAGAGCTGTAATATGTTGAAAGGACTCGAACATGGAAACCCAGCAGCACAGCCTGATCATGTCTCTCTAAGCCCCAAGTATGGATGCTGCTCCCCCTCCAGGTTGCTCATCAGCAGTATGGTATGTTTTCAAAAAATTGAGAATACTAATTAATAATGTCACCTCAGATGTCCTTTGATAAGATAACTAAGCACAAATATAACTGCAATAAGTCCTCATATCCAACAGAACCATAGACAAAAAGTCTAGAAGAGGTCAGGAAAATTGCCTAGTCCATTTGGGTTCCAACA
>NW_009959850.1:0-346 GCF_000747805.2 Chaetura pelagica | reverse complement strand
CTAGCTTCACAGGTTTTGAAATAATCCTACAATGTCACACACTGTGATGTTTGCCATTGTCGTGGGCGTGAGTGGTGCACTACTCCTTCAAATCCAGTCTGCCCAGGGTCATTCAAGGGCTGAGAACAGAGGGAAAACAATAAAAGAGCAAGCAGTACAGCAGAGAAGGAAAAGGCAGAAGAAAGGAAAGCAACCTGCCTGGAACAGTTAGTTACCTCACAGTGGAAAGGAGGTATGAAATCTGAATTTGATCACATTTTTCTTAGTCTAAGTGCACCTAGCCTCAAAAAGTTATTGCAGGTGAGCTAATTATCAAGTAAAATGTTAAATTTTTTTTTGTATTCTG
>NW_009959849.1:0-346 GCF_000747805.2 Chaetura pelagica | reverse complement strand
TGGACCTTGTTCTCATCAACAAGGAGGGGCTTAATGATTAATTGGTGATTAAGGTGAAGCTTAATGGGAGCCTTGGCTGCAGGGACCACAAAATGTTGGAATTCAAGAACCTGATGGCAACAAGGAAGGTATGCAACAAGCTTGCTACTCTGGACTTCAGGAGAACCGACTGACCTTTTCAGGGATCTGCTTCCTAGGGTACCATGGGATAAAACCTGGGAAGGAGAGGTGCCCAAGAAAGCCAGTTCTCCTGAAGGGTATGGAAAATAAGGAGGTGGTTGGTGGCAGCAAACATAGCTTCACCAAAGGCAAATTGGGCCTGACAAATTTGGTGGCCTTTTACAAT
>NW_009959848.1:0-346 GCF_000747805.2 Chaetura pelagica | reverse complement strand
GGAGTTGTTATTCTGCTGCTGCCAAAGGCTGGATCAGGACTCAGCAATACTTGGCATGGCCAAGTGATTGATGTGCAAGTACTTAGAAGGCTCATTTTACACCAGATACTTGCTAGACTCTCTCATGCTGTAATTTTTTGTAACTTCTCTTCACACAAGTCCCTGAACTGAAAATGCCTAAACCTACAAACAGAGCTTAAAATGAGAATGCCAATCAACTTGCAGTTGAGTTTTGGACGCTTGAGCTTTAACATTTTACATCATGGCTCAATTTGAATAAAATTTTAATTTGAGAACTTGGCAAACTGTACAATTTGCTAAGTCTTGTATAACCCAAGGAATGTTA
>NW_009959847.1:0-344 GCF_000747805.2 Chaetura pelagica | reverse complement strand
GAAGGAAGTTGTCTTCTGTGATCTCTGACCAACCTCTGAGCTTACATAGCTCTGTCTAATGGAATATCTCTGACCACTTTTTCTGTCTGTCTAGTTCAGCCTCCCCTACAGGGGGTCACAGATCTCCTGATTGTGCCAGAGCTGGCCGGGAAAAGACATGACTCCATCAGTGACAGTAAGATCAAATACACCCTCAGTGAGTTTACAGAAGACATCAAGCTGAGGTTGCCATGCCTGGGGGACAGGATGCCATGGAGACCCAGGTAACCTGGGTTATGGACAGTATAGGACTCTTAGCAAGCTTTAGGCAAGTTTATAATGGAACCAGGTGACAGAAAGCAGGT
>NW_009959846.1:0-346 GCF_000747805.2 Chaetura pelagica | reverse complement strand
TTTTTTTTCTACTTCCTTTTCAACTGTACTTGGAGTCTGCCACCTCCTGCCTGTCCTCCTTCCTGGCCTCTACATGACTTTGGCTTTAATTTATGTTACTTTCTACTCTCTTGGTCTTTCTGTGGGTGCTCTCTGCCATCTCCAGCTGTACTCTTATTTTGTACCGCTTTTACTCTTTCCTTATGTTCTTTTCTTTGTCTATTTGAAATCTGTTTAGATACCATTTTAGTCTTTTGGATGGTATTTGTCTCTTTTTGGAATCTTTTCTGACTCGCCTCTGGCTGTTCCTGGCCTCCTTCTCCTGCGTGCCCTGACAAGGGGCGCTGCTCAGTGCTACAGAGGATGA
>NW_009959845.1:0-346 GCF_000747805.2 Chaetura pelagica | reverse complement strand
AAAAAAAATAACAATCACAAACATGATGATTATTCCTTAACTTTGCACTCTCTTATATGCTTTTAATACTTACATCTTTAGTCTCCTATTTGTGACAAAGGTTTGTGTTAAAATAGAGATTTGTCTTCCATTACATCCCATGCTTTTGATGGTCATAACAGGCTTGGAAGATACATAAGGTTTGCTATTTTAGAAAAGAAATTGGCACAGTAGCAGTACTGAACCAAAGAAATGTACTACACAACTGCAAATTGAAATAATTTTAGCACTAGAGTAAGATCTGAAGTGAAATGGTCTTAAAGGAGTTCTTCAGAATGTGGACCTGTTGGAGAGTGTCCAGAGGAGG
>NW_009959843.1:0-346 GCF_000747805.2 Chaetura pelagica | reverse complement strand
GTGTGTGTGTGTGTGCATGCAGAGGCAAGAACTGATTCAGCTTGCAATTGGTGATTTCAGGGCTCAGGGGTTCCAAACTTTTATTTCTGTTATCAAGGTGGAATATATCTCTAGCAAGGGGTGAAATCCTGCAGTGGTAAGTGGGAGAAGAGTTGAATGTACATATGCTCCTTGTTTGTCTTCAATATGTTTAAAGCTTCTACTTCTGAGGGAATTCACGACTTTATGACCGCCTTTAATTTGGGAATGAAGATGGAGGGAAACCTTCAAGACAGCATACGTAAGTGTGTCTCTCATGTTAGAGTCCTGGTGGGAGTCATCTCAAATGGGAAGATTAAAAAAAAAA
>NW_009959842.1:0-346 GCF_000747805.2 Chaetura pelagica | reverse complement strand
TTTTTTGATACTTTATTCCAAAGGTCTATGAGAATATTAATTAGGCTTGCTGTGAAGTAACAAGTTTTCATTTCTAGGTCATTCTAGTACTTAGAGATTTCTAGACTGGAAATACTATTTTCACATACACACATATGAATGACTATTTGCAAGAAAACTATCTGCAAGAGGACTGGAAAATCAAACTGGGAAATGGTACCATATGAAATGTTACATGAGCACAAGCACGTCTCATATGGGTACAGCATCCTTGTTATTGATCTGGATGAAGAAGCCAGAGATAGAGACTAATGATGCAGTCTACAAGAAACTTCTGTCCAAGGGTGCTGAGGGAGCTGGCGGAGGT
>NW_009959841.1:0-346 GCF_000747805.2 Chaetura pelagica | reverse complement strand
CTGCGGAAGGCGGAGCGGCTCAAGACGGAGCTGATGGACCTGCGGGCAGACGGCTTTGTCATCAGGAACCAGCCCGGGGAGGTGGTCTTCCGCCTGGCCTTCCGCTCGGGCCGCCTGGACCTGGAGTCGTGCTCCAAGGAGGGCGAGATTCTGAGCTGCACGCGGTCGGGCAGGGGGCCGCTCAACTTCTTCATCCAGACGGTGAAGCCCAAGGACACGGTGATGTGCTACCGCGTGCGCTGGGAGGAGCTGGAGGCCGGCCCGGCGGTGGAGCACACCATGTTCTGGGAGGACGCCCACTGGTACGGGGGCTCGGAGATGAGCACCCAGCACTGGCCCATCCGCC
>NW_009959840.1:0-345 GCF_000747805.2 Chaetura pelagica | reverse complement strand
CCAGCCCTG
Source organism: Chaetura pelagica (assembly GCF_000747805.2). Taxonomy (NCBI): domain Eukaryota; kingdom Metazoa; phylum Chordata; class Aves; order Apodiformes; family Apodidae; genus Chaetura; species Chaetura pelagica. The sequence continues at coordinate 336 of NW_009959840.1, read as the reverse complement.
TCTCTCCGCAGATTATTCTGCTCCTGACAAGCAGCAGCCCCAAAACAGGGCTTGCTGAGCGTGGAGCAGAGAATGCTTTGTTGGGAGACCTGTAACCAACACGTAGTAGCTACAGTCGTTGAACTGCATCAGGGCATCCTATCCAGACGCAGATAGGCAGGGAATTTCAGAAAGCAGAGGGTCTGAATGCTCAAAAGAAGCCTGTGTTAACAGTCACTGCAGGACCATCCCCCAAAACACCCTCCGAGAACCACCCTTGTGCAACACCTCTCTCCCTGGGCAGCTTGGGAGAGAGTGTGCAGGTGAAAGGATGACACAGAGACATGGGCTGGGATG
>NW_009959839.1:0-346 GCF_000747805.2 Chaetura pelagica | reverse complement strand
TTTTTTTGTTGTTTCTGATGATATGCCCACAGTGCAGGTTTGATGAGAAGATGAGATTTCCACCTAATTTGTGCACTTTAGCCTGAATCTGAGGTTGTTACTGAGTGGGCAATGGTTAAAGGACAATAAAAAAGAATGGAGGAGTAGCATGCCCACTTTTCAGTAGGTGCCTCCACAGGACTTGATCATGTACAGACTGATAAGTAATTATAAAAGTGCACCTTATCCTGGAATAGTGAGACAGTGAGGGAAAGAATGGGAACTATCTGTGCAAGTTTTCATGTGCCTGGGCATTTGAAAGCCAAGGAGACTATGGTAAGGATGCATCCAGAAGGTGTTTTTTTTT
>NW_009959838.1:0-346 GCF_000747805.2 Chaetura pelagica | reverse complement strand
AAAAAAAAAATTCTAGACATTGCAGGCAAGAGACATCTCTGACTAAGAATATCTAGACCAAAGCTTCCTGTTCTGACTTTGGAAAAGTGGAAAGGTGAATGCCAGCCTGGCACTCCTGCTTTGGTCCCCTATACAGCAACAAAACCACTACTGAACATAGTAAGACATCAGCATTGCAAAGTTATGTGCTCGTTTCTCATCTGCCTTAGAAGCTGAAGACACATTCTCTGATAGACAAGACCATCCCTCTGACCATTAACACAACTACTTCATCTGGACTGTGTTACGTGGATGGGCCAAGGGCATTTGTACGAGTCACAGAATCATTTGGGTTGGAAGGGACCTT
>NW_009959837.1:0-346 GCF_000747805.2 Chaetura pelagica | reverse complement strand
ATTTCAACCCCCTGCATTGGCAGGGACACCTTCACCTAGAACAGGTTGCTAATAGCCCCATCCAGCCTAGCCTCGAGCACTTCCTGGAATTGAAGGGTATCCATGTCTTCCCTGGGCAATTTGATCCAAGGTCTCATCACCCTCCTAGTGGAGAATTTCTGCCACCACCCTCCAGTGGAGAATTTCTTTCTAACGCCTAACCTAAATCTACCCTCTTCCACTTTCCACTTTTCCCTTTGTCGTATCATTCCATGCCCTTATAAAAAGCCCCTCATGAAGCTGCTCCTGTATGTCTATAAAGAGCCTCAATTGCTTGGTCATCCTGGTCAGGTGGCCTGTAGCAGAC
>NW_009959836.1:0-345 GCF_000747805.2 Chaetura pelagica | reverse complement strand
GGTGACCAGACAGTTGCTTTGGTCTTGGCTCAATCTTGGCTTTTCTGGACTAGTGAGAATTTTAACTTATGTGTAGTTAAGTTGGATTTTTCTTGAAAACTAGAAGTCTTGCTCAGCTTTGCTAAACTTGAAATCATACTTTATGTAACTGAATGTAGTATGTAGCTTGGCAGTACATCCCAGGTGCTTCATGGCAATCATTGCCACTATGCTTTTCTTCCATTTGCTGCTTTTTGTTTGACTTCTGAACATCTGCCCAGTGCTCCAAACACTGATCTTTGGGCAGAGGAGTTTCTCCTGTTGTTGTGAAAGAAGATAGTCAGAAATGGGTCTACAGAGTTTTTT
>NW_009959835.1:0-345 GCF_000747805.2 Chaetura pelagica | reverse complement strand
CTTTGTTTATTATTTTAGAGCTTTTGCCTCTTCCTTTATGGCTCATTAATTAGTATCCATTCTGTAAAAGATCAGGTAATGGTCATAATTTCAAACATTTTGTGTCACTTTACTGAAGGAGGCCTTATCATAAAGTAATGTATTATGCAACTGTCACTGAGATATTTCGATCTTTCATGCCGAAAAACCTGTGATGTACAGCACTTAACTCTCTAAACCGTGCTATTGTAATTATCTTTTTTCTTACTGGCGTGGTTTGAACGTAACACAACAACAGAGAACTAGCCACGTGGCCACTCACTCAGCACCCCCCTTGTCACAGGCAAAACAGACTCAACTTGGGGA
>NW_009959834.1:0-346 GCF_000747805.2 Chaetura pelagica | reverse complement strand
CAGATCTCATCTCAATCTCCCCTCTTGCAGCCTAAAACTGTTCCCCCTCATCCTGTTTCGGTACGTAGGAAGCATGAAGCATGATAACCTTCCCAAACAAACTACCTGGACCTGCAGTGTCCAGCAAATCCTTACACAAGGAGCACATCAGTAGGTACATCAATCAGACAACCCTTTCTTCCAGCAGGCACATGAGTGAACGAACACCTCGGTTATGGCTCAGAGTTTCACTGCACTTGACCTTATGAGTCCAGTGCTTTCTATGAAGGAGTTTAATCCAATTAGCACACTCATGGGCTTTTCAGCCAGGCTACTAACTGACCCACTGATGAAGGATGTTTAAAGG
>NW_009959833.1:0-345 GCF_000747805.2 Chaetura pelagica | reverse complement strand
CCATCCTTGGAGATACTCAAAAGCTGTCTGAATAACAGTCCTGGAAGGCTCTAGGTGGCTCTGCTTGAATAGCGTGGTTGGACCAGATGACCTCCTTTCTAACCTCAGTTATCCTGTGATTCTACAACAACAAATAAATGGGAGAAGTGTAATGGTCCAGTTAGAGTGGCGTAATAACTACAGTTGGAATCTGAGGATGTACATGCTTCCTCATGGCCTTATACTGCCAGAAAAACATCATTTCTGTTTGATTAAACTTCCTGTTGTCTGCCTTTAGCTGGAGAGGAATCACAAAGGGATTTCTGAAGGATTTTTTCAGAAGCTAGATCAAGGGTGCTGTCTTCC
>NW_009959832.1:0-345 GCF_000747805.2 Chaetura pelagica | reverse complement strand
TTGTAGGATCCGGAGAGGAGCGTCGAGGTGGGAGAAAACGTTTCTTTTGCCCCTTAGATGAAGAAATAGATCTAAAAATCCCAGGAATATGCACGTGGATAATGAGGATCATGTTTGGAGGAGATCAAGAGACTTTTCCATGTTGTGTCATTCCAAGGATTTAGGAGGCAGCAAAACCCTGTGATATCCACATGGAATCTTGTAGATCCCCCGATATCTGACGTTGAATTCCCGCTTTAGGGTCTCCCTGGATTCTTCTTTGGATGAGTCAGTGGCCCAAATTAAGGAGCACATGACCAGGTGAGACCAACCCTGAGACTCCCAGCATGGATCCAGGCTGGCAAA
>NW_009959831.1:0-345 GCF_000747805.2 Chaetura pelagica | reverse complement strand
TCCACCCTTTAAATACTCTACTTCATACAGCACCTGTGTGTGGAGACATCATACAGTACTGCTGCTCCTAAGCGAAAACTTTTTTCATTTTGATTGCAAAGCTTTCTGCCATTGAACCAGCCTGCTAGTGCAGACAGACCAGGAACTGTGGCAGAAGACACAAGCAAGGCAGTCAAAGCAGAGGTAAGTACATACGTGCTCATGGTCTCTTTCTCTGTTGCCTGTCTCTGTAGAGATGTGCAGCCTTGCTTTTGTGCAGCTGCTTGTCAGACTAGTCAGACTCTTTCTGATCTGCAGGGCTGTTGCTAAGCATCAAGGTGCATATTTGCCGAAACAGACGACAAA
>NW_009959830.1:0-345 GCF_000747805.2 Chaetura pelagica | reverse complement strand
AAGACACCTGCAAGACAGATGAAAGGGATGACAGGGGCACTCCCCACAATTTGTCTTGGTTACAGCCTTGAGGACTGGGTGGAAAAACACTGAGAAATTGAAACCACCGCATTAACATATTAATGATCAATTAGCATACTAAAATATCCACCCATAGGCTCGAGGAACCCCTACTAACAACAAGCCTCTTCCTCTTGGAGCACATATAGTCACATTTTTGAACATTGCCACTTCAAATGGAAGTGAGGAATTAGTTGGCTGATCATGTGTGTGAATGATAGAATCATGTTCAAGCTTGTTCTCACATTTTTGAGTATAAAAGTAGCCCTTGTGTTTCAGGAAACT
>NW_009959829.1:0-345 GCF_000747805.2 Chaetura pelagica | reverse complement strand
AAAAAAAAAAAAAAAAAAAAGGCAGAAATATGCTGTTGAAATATTTTAGAAGGCAGCATATACTGGCTCCTTAAACAGGAAAAATAAAAATAACTTTCTCTAATATAATGAAGTAATGCTGTAACAACACATTTTTCAAGCTATCTAACTGAATTAGTTGTGTTGACAGCTAGAGACTTTTCATCTGCTTTTGTTGCCAATAGGCTGCTCTTCCTAGCCTTTTGAAAAAAAATATATACACATATATTATTAGTTATATAGATCTATACATAATACAATGTTTTTTCTTGTTTTAGTTTTTTGAAGATGAAGAGACTCAACTGGTATTCAAATTTAAGTCACTTA
>NW_009959828.1:0-345 GCF_000747805.2 Chaetura pelagica | reverse complement strand
CATCCCACCCATCCTTGACCTCCACCTTGGCCTGGTTCTTGGTGAGTCGAGCCCCCCCCATGCCCACCTTGCAGATGTGGTCCCTGAGGATGGGCTGGTACTGGGAGCCCCGGATCTGCCTCTGGAACCAGGACTGGGGTTCCCCGTTGTAGGAGATCTCCAGGGCTGAGGCTCCATTCCTGATCTCTGGAAGGTCTGACATGGTGTCCCTCACCGTGATGGTGCGGAAGGGGCCCGAGTAGGTCCTGGGGGGAAGGAAGGAACCAGGAATGGGCAAAACGTGGGGGTGGTCGAGCTCGTGGTGGCTCCCAAGGCCCAACTGGTGGTCACCGACCCCAAGGTGGC
>NW_009959827.1:0-345 GCF_000747805.2 Chaetura pelagica | reverse complement strand
GTAATTAGTCTTTCTTCAAACTCTGAATATGAAGACATCTACAAAAGACAGCTTTTGGCACTAAAATCTGTTGTTTCTCTAAAAATCATGGCTTAAAAAGAGAAGCTATTTTCATGGCATATCCACACAGTTTTAAGCTCTCATGTCACCATCTGTAACTCACTGACAGTTTTTATCACTTTCTTTCTGCTACTATTCCTCTCCAACAATAACTGCCCTTCTCTCTCCAATTGGCTAATTAACTACCACAGTTAAGGCTAAAGGAGAGTTAATCTCAGCCTGTATTTAACTTGCTTCTATTTGAGTACCAAAAAAGGCCTTGCTCAAACCTCTCATTTTCCCCCC
>NW_009959826.1:0-345 GCF_000747805.2 Chaetura pelagica | reverse complement strand
AGATACCAAGATGATTTTGGCCCTTTGCTGGAAGGATGCACCTGTTACTGTTGCCAGAAGCATACTCGTGCCTATGTCCATCACCTCCTCGTGACCAATGAGCTGTTGGCTGGTGTCCTGCTCATGATGCACAACTTCCAGCACTACTTCAGTTTCTTCAGCGCCATACGGGATGCCTTAAGAGACAATAAACTGGATCAGCTGAAGAAGCTTGTCTTCAGGCAGGCACTTCAAGGCCCAGCAAATGCAAAGCCAGGCCAGTGAATTAAGAGACAACCGAGGAGGTTGCAGGCTACATCCTTATCCAGTGGGACTGTGTGGGAAACGGTTCTTCTTCTTCCCCAC
>NW_009959825.1:0-345 GCF_000747805.2 Chaetura pelagica | reverse complement strand
GGCCAGGGTCACTAACTGTCCCAGCGAGGAAGACATGCCCCAGTCCCTTGGGAAGGACACCCTACACCCTACCGGCCACCGCGGTTTTCCCAGCACTCCCTGCCAGCCAGGGCCAGGCTCAGGCTGTGGGGTCAGTACCTCACCAAGCCCCATTGCCCATGCCACAGCCACCCTGGGAGGACATTTCCCTGCAGAGCTCCCCTCCGCTGCTGCGAGCACCCCCTGTTCCCAGCTGCCTGAAACAGGCAGGACTGGGGAAACACAGGTAATAGCTCAGGGATGGGCACCGAGAGCTGCCAACAACAGCCCCCAAAGCACCTTCCAGCACCAGGAGAAGCCTCGCTC
>NW_009959824.1:0-345 GCF_000747805.2 Chaetura pelagica | reverse complement strand
CACCCTATGCATGACTGTTTCCCAGTTAGTCCAGCTCCATGCAAGAGGTGCGGGCACTTCCCACAGCCTGTACAGTCTGTGCAGCCACCTCTCCCCTCAACAGCTCGAGTACGAGTCCAGGCATCAGTGCCCACCAGGGTGGATGGTGTGGAACCCCCAGCCAGAGCTGCAGCCTTTGCTCTCTACCGAGGGCTCACCATTTTGCCTTGGTAGTTAAGATGAGCACCCTTGACCCGTGCAGACTGCCTTGGAGCTGAGCCCTTCGAAGGAAGAGCCCTCCCAGCACGACCTGCCTGAGCAAACTGCAGCGCCCTGTTCACTGCCCTCCCTGGGGCAGCTTTTTAT
>NW_009959823.1:0-345 GCF_000747805.2 Chaetura pelagica | reverse complement strand
AAAAAAAAAGGCCTCCATAATACCTGCTACTTACTTGACTGGCATGACACTATTCCACAGTTCAGTGAACATTTTAAGCCCATGAATTTCAGCCCTGAAGTTCCAGGTGGATATTATTGTTTGGAAATGCCAGAAAGCTTCACTTTGAACATGAGGAATTTGCATTGAAGAAAACTGGATGGGTGACCCCCATTTGGGAGCACATAGCCCTTGATTCAGTGGTGTTTGTTGTCAGTTTAGACTGGAAACAGAAACATAATTCCTAAACATACCTATTTTCAAAATGCAGACACATGGTATTTCATAGAATCACCTAATGGTTTGAGTTGGAAGAGACCTTAAAGA
>NW_009959822.1:0-345 GCF_000747805.2 Chaetura pelagica | reverse complement strand
TGACACTTTCCCCTTGCTTGGTATTGTTACATACATACAAATGAGGTGGGAGTTTCTTTCAGAGTGTCATGATTTTAATCAGAACTTCAGTAGAAAGGAGTAATAACTTAGAGCCCGTCCAGCTAGTAAAGCTTTGTCTCAGATTAATGAACCATGTCTTTTGCACATTGCACCACAAATCAAAAAATGCATTAACTGAAAACTGGTTGTTGTTATTTGACTAACCCTGGTCTTTGTATTGAAGTGTAATGATAGCAGGAGATACAGCTTCTACAGAGTTTTATTAATGTTTGATTTTAAGCAGAAAGTAGTATGTAATAGGTACATGTGTTGGTTTTTTTTTTT
>NW_009959821.1:0-345 GCF_000747805.2 Chaetura pelagica | reverse complement strand
TCAGGGCAGAGGTGCAACATACAGATGGGCTTGTGATCAAGGGGTGGACTTAACTATGGACGCTATTGTGCAGGTTATTCATGACTGTGAAACGTGCGCTGCAATTAAGAAGGCTAAGTGATTTAATCCTTTGTGGTATAAGGGGATGTGGTCAAAATACAGGTATGGGGAGGCTTGGCAAATTGAGTATGTCACGCTACCTCAGACCCACCAGGGTAATAGCAATGTGGAGAAGAGCCATTGGAAAGGAAAAGGGGTCTCCTCTATCTGTAAGAAGTAGACAAAACAATATGAGACCAGCTCAGGGTCAGGATTTGCTGTGAACAGCACTGTGAATGTTGACAA
>NW_009959820.1:0-345 GCF_000747805.2 Chaetura pelagica | reverse complement strand
AGCCTTTTTAACATTGTGTGTTTCTCAAATCCCTGTGTAAATACAGAAAGCATTTAGGTTCATCGTGGCTGCTTAGTGGCCTAAAGTCTGGTCAAAAGCTGTTTACAGTTACTCATTAGCATTTTTGGTTCTATTTATTAAGCAGTCTTAATCTTAGTCTGCTCTTATTAGCACTGTTTGGTTTTTTCCTCTTCTAAGTTATCTGTAAATTCCATGTTATTTAATGAAAAGCCTTTTGGAAGGCAGATTGAGTGGAATGGTTCTAACAACTACCGGTATCTTATCTGTAATGTTCTCCGTGCAGGGGTTGTTTCTTTGTTCTGTGGAACTTAGTTGTTTTTTTTT
>NW_009959819.1:0-345 GCF_000747805.2 Chaetura pelagica | reverse complement strand
CAGGCCATTCCTTTCTCCCAGCCAGGAGCCCCGTGGGGCTGAGGTGCAGCAAGAGCCGCAGGCAGAGGGGCCCGAGGGTGCCGAGCCCCCTCTGTCCTGCTGCCAGGGCCCAGGTGGCCCAGGGTCTCCTTCAGCACCCGGGTCTGGGAGGAATGAGGGGCCTGCAGAAGAGCCCCTGGGGGCTGCCTGCTGAGGGAGGGGGACACAGCTCCAGGCTGTGTGTTCTACTCTGGAGTGCAGCAGGAGCAGCTGCACATCCCCAGCCTGGACCCCTGGGGCATCCCTTGACCAGCCTAGGCCCTGGCACTGGGGGTTGTCCTCACCAAGGTCTTTCCAATCTTCTCT
>NW_009959818.1:0-345 GCF_000747805.2 Chaetura pelagica | reverse complement strand
TCCTGAAGGCTCTGCTAAGGCAGATGGAAAATTAGCAGATGATTACTACCAACCAGCATTGCTTCACTAGGGGCAAATCATGCCTGAAAAAAATCCAGTAGCCTTCTACAATGGGGTCACAGCATTGCTGAACAAAGGAAGAGTAACCAGCGTTATCTACCTGGACCTGTGCAAATCTTTCAACACCCTTCCCACACAACCACCTTGTCTCTAAATGACATGGGCTTGATGGATCACTCACTGGATAAGTAATTGGCATTGCAGTCAATAGCTTGATGTCCAAGTGGAGACCAGTCACAAGTGGCATTCTTCAAGGGTATTAGGACCAGTGCTGTTTAACATCTT
>NW_009959817.1:0-345 GCF_000747805.2 Chaetura pelagica | reverse complement strand
GGCCCGGGGGAGCCTGTGCCAGAGCGGGGGTTAGAATAGCCCCCTCCCCACGGCCAGACTGGCCCTGAGACCAGCACCTCTGTGACAAGGGAACTGGCTGACTGAAGAGCGGCTACACTGGGGTTTAGGAAAGATGTGGAACTGGCAAATGGCTGCCAGGGATGTGTGCGAAGGTCCTGTGCCCTTCAGGGCAGCGATGCAGAAGTGCTGTGCCCTTGAGCCGCTCTCGGAGCGAGAGCTGCGGGTCAAGGAGGAGGGAGGAGGGCAGGCCCGACACGATTCCCCCTTAAAAGAGGTGCAAGCTGGGGATTGGGATGGTGGTAGGGCCAAAGGGGGTTGTACGAT
>NW_009959816.1:0-345 GCF_000747805.2 Chaetura pelagica | reverse complement strand
ACACAGGGTGTCAGGGAGGAGAAGGGGCCACACACACCCCCCCACACACACACCCACCCTGAGGTTGACGATGGGCACAGCAGCCCGGTCTGCCCTGCGGACGATGCTGTAGAGATCCTGGAGGCGGGAGGAGAGGAAGGCGCGGAAGGTGCCGGCCAGCCCGACCTGCCGGGCTTGCTGGAAGCACTGGAAATCAGCCCCCCGGATGCCACGCATGCCCCCGCTCAGCGGGGCGTTCAGGGCCACCAGGTGCAGCTGCCAAGGGGGAAAACAACAGCGTTGCAGGGACGTGTGTCTTCAGCCACCAACCTCACCTTCCCCACCCCTCGGGCTGGCACTCACGGC
>NW_009959815.1:0-344 GCF_000747805.2 Chaetura pelagica | reverse complement strand
CATGGTGACAACCATGGTGACAACCTTCAGCCCTCACTGTCCCCAAGCCCATATGATCCCCAGGCAGGAGGGGATGCTCCCCATGGCCATCCTACAGGTCTCTTGAACATTCAGGCTCCCCAGTAGGAAGGAGTGTGTGAGTGCCTGGTGGGACAGGGAAGGTCACAGCAGCTGGGATCCCTGCAGGGAATTGCTCCCTGAGTGGGGGCTCAATAAGGAGTAAATACCACAGGTCAGGTACTCCTGAGTAACACCACCTGAGCTTTGGTTCTGCAGCTTAAAAGACCAGAGCAGAGAGTGGCAGAAGTCAGCTCTCCCTCCCACTCCCTCCTTTGGGCTGGGTG
>NW_009959814.1:0-344 GCF_000747805.2 Chaetura pelagica | reverse complement strand
TGTGCTGTCATGGCTAGACTTATTGGTTACTGACTTTAGAGCAAAGTTGGTCATGTGTAAACTGTTTAGTGGTCACTACTGAAGTAACATACCTCTTTAGAAGAGGAGTGATGGGATATTGCCATACTGTGGACTGTTACAGATTTTTAACCTAGCCCAGTATGGTGCAGGAGTACAGCTGAATAATACTCCATGGCTTGCTCCCTTTTTTTCCTTTGGTGGAGGGACCACTTTCTGGAAATAATCTCAGTTGTTCTGGTTTGGTTTGATGCGTTTCTTGGTAGCGGGGGAAGGGCCACAAGAGTGACTCCAGTAAGATGCTGAGAAGCTCCCCCTGCTCCAAA
>NW_009959813.1:0-345 GCF_000747805.2 Chaetura pelagica | reverse complement strand
AGGACTTGTGGTTGCTGGGGGTTTCTCCTGGGACTTGAAGGATTCCTTTAAGGAATCTCTCTGTGTTGAGAGCCATGTACAGTAGGAACAGTCATCAGCCTCATCTTACGTGCTCCTTGTCTCACTGGTTGGAATTGTTTCCCCCATGGAAACCATCAAGAATTTCCGTTATTTCCTTTCCTGAGGCTTTGTTTGGGTGGGGATTTCTGGAAGGTATTTCACAGGCAGGTATGATTGAAGAAAGATATGCTTGGCCTGGAGGCTAGACAAGGTTTCTTTAGAGCCAACCCTTCAGAGTGGTGACAAAACAGAAGCTGTTTGTCGCCTGCTCCGATGGAGGGGACG
>NW_009959812.1:0-344 GCF_000747805.2 Chaetura pelagica | reverse complement strand
CCCCTGCCACGGGCAGGGAAACCTCCTGCTAGATCAGGTTGCTCAGCATCTTACTTTTCTGACTCTGAGAACAGACTGTCAGCAAGGAGAATTTGTCCAGTTTTGCTTAGCTAAGGCATGGAAAGATTAGGAAGAATCATTTGGAAGTGCCAGAACTAAGAAACATTTATCTGTGGGTTCATTTTCCCAGCATAAAACCACGAGCTGACACTGGGTGCTGTTCTGCAGCTGCTGAATGTGCATCTGGATGGACAGTATGTTGGAAGTGTTTTTAAAATACATGTGATACATACACCAAGCAGGTTATTTAAAGTCATAGTGAATAATTCTGACTTTACTAGGGC
>NW_009959811.1:0-344 GCF_000747805.2 Chaetura pelagica | reverse complement strand
GGAACGTGTCCAGGTGGGTTTGAATGTCTACTGAATCATGTCTACATGGATCATGCTACTCTTCTCCCTTCCCCTACCAATTCCTTTCACCCCCAGGGGATGTCCATGTCTCCCCTGCCATTTAACCTCAAACAGTCCCAGTCTTTCCAGCACAGACCTCAATGTCACTCTGGTGACATCCTCTAGGAGAAAAGCCCAAACTCTGAAGGATAACACGTGGCCAGTGGCCCTGCAAACCTACTTTGGGGCCACAGCTTTTCCATAGCATCACTTCTACAGCAGCTACCACAGGACAGTGTTGTAGAATCATCATATAGTTTAGGTTGGAAGGGACCTTAAAGATC
>NW_009959810.1:0-344 GCF_000747805.2 Chaetura pelagica | reverse complement strand
TAGAGGGGAGGTGAGTGAGCAGCCACGTGGCTGATTCTTTGTCATTGTGTTAGGCCCAAACCACAACAATTATGCAGGTACAAACTGCCGTTGTTTGTTGGAAATAATATGGCATTGTAAAACAGTCCTCTTCTGTCTCTAGCTACCTTACAAGTAACTTATGCAGATTGCTGTAAGAACAACCACTTATATGCATTACATGCTGGAACTGATGTTCTTCTTAAAAATCCATTAGGAAATTTAAGAAAACCATATTCAGTGATTTACTTTGTTGTGTGAATTGATTCATAATTTGCCAGATCTATTTTTGCAAGCTTATCACAGAATCACAGAATCCTAGGGGT
>NW_009959809.1:0-344 GCF_000747805.2 Chaetura pelagica | reverse complement strand
TATGTCTTTTAAACACCTCCAGGGATGGAGAATCAGTTACTTCCCTGGGCAGCCTATTACCAGCCCTGGGCAGTGTTTAACTACCCTTTTAATGAAGAAAGTAGAAAATAGAATTTAAATAAAGCAACTCTGATAAATGCTTGAGAGAGTATTAATGGATGCAGTAAATAATTCAGGTCTTCAGAGTTCTCTGTACAGTTCATGATCTTAAATATCTGCTGTGTGAAAACTGGATATGGTTTTGTTGGTTTTCCAAGAATTGGATAAGTAAGGTTTTTGTGTTTTTACAGAAGAATCTATCTAAATCTAAGTTAGAGGTCAATCTGTATCATCATGTTAGATAT
>NW_009959808.1:0-344 GCF_000747805.2 Chaetura pelagica | reverse complement strand
CTGCTCAGGCTGCTGCCCCGTTCTGCTCCATCCCTGGGCCTGGCACGGCAGGGCCAGGCTTGAGGGAACAGCAGAAACCTCAGCCAGGCCCACCTGAGCACTCACCAGATGCGTGGACCTGGTGCTGTGGAGGAGGTGGCTGCTCCCCCAGCAGCCACGGGCAGCAGGGTGCAGGGATCCCAGCTTTCTGGCTGCTTCCAGGGGCTGGGGCCGAGGGCAGGAGCCGACGCGTCTGTTCCGTGGCCGCGCTGGCCGGGCCTGTGCCCTCCTGGCCCCGGGTGGCTTTGCCAGGAGAACAACCTGTGAGATCTCCCACAAGAAACATCTTTCATTTTCTCACTGCA
>NW_009959807.1:0-344 GCF_000747805.2 Chaetura pelagica | reverse complement strand
AAGTACTTGTATATGTAGTTTTCTCATTGCAAAGCAATAGCTGACTAAAGGAGGCTAAACAGAACTGGAGATGGAATAAATCAAATAGTCCAATTCTAGTTAAAGAAGGGGCAATCACAACCAGTGAATAAACAGGAAATATTGGAACAAACAGATGAGTCCAAAGCACTGGGTGGAAGAGAACTGAAATGGAACCAGAAAGAAAAGACAGTGGAAATAAGGTAGTGAAGTGAGAAAAGAATGCTAAAAAGTTACTCATCTGCCTCGGAGGAATGCAGCATGCTCTTGCCATTTGCTATATGTGGGGGTGTTGCATAGACTTATGTGGGGAAGAAAAGAACAGT
>NW_009959806.1:0-344 GCF_000747805.2 Chaetura pelagica | reverse complement strand
GAGGTTTCCCTGCGGCCCATGGCGAGATGGCGGCTGTGCCCCTTTGCCCCATGGAGGGGCCTGGCGAAGCTTCCGTCCCCTGAAGGGGCAAACGTGGACCTGCAGCCCGTGCACTTGGTGCTGCAGCCGTGGAGATGAGCGCTCCTGAAGCAGCTGTGACTGTGGGAAGCCCAGGTGGGTTTGGGCCCAACAGGGCAGCAAGGAGCCAGGCACGTGGCCACCCCCTCAGCTCCACCCCACACACACCCTGGGATGGGGAGAACAAAGGCCGTGGGTCGAGACAAAGGACAAGGAGGGTTCACCCACAGATTAAGGTCCCATGCAAAACAGACTCAACTTGGGGA
>NW_009959805.1:0-344 GCF_000747805.2 Chaetura pelagica | reverse complement strand
TACTCCCAGTGCTATTCCTTGTCTTTCATGTCCGTAGTTCTAGATCCAGAGTCGACACCAACATGTAATTCCCAAGAATATCCATAGTTCTTTTACCATCTGGGGCAGGGGTGAGTGGCAGATGGCTTCTTTGCAGTCCGTCCCCAGTGTTCCTTGTCCTCTGGAAACCTCATATCCCAAATAGGATGACCTGTTGTTGTGTCAGCTGGGCTTTCTGTTGGGAGACTCGATACCCATGAAGACCCAGGAAGTTCAACAGGCTCACAGTCCAGTTCACGCAGCTTTCTTTTGTTCTAGTGGCTGATAGTAGATCATCCACATCCTGGAGTAAAATTCCTCCCGGG
>NW_009959804.1:0-344 GCF_000747805.2 Chaetura pelagica | reverse complement strand
TCCTGAAAGAAATTCCAACCACACCACCTGCTTCCCAATGGGAATGAGGAAATGGGACACAGGGGGTTGGAGGGGAAGGGGCAGAGACCCCCAGGGCCTCTCTCATCTCCTACCTCCTCGTCGGACTCAAACTGCACGTTCACCCCGTAGGTCTCGTCAATGTTGTCATCTGGGGAGGGGAGAGGGGTAAATGAAAGAGCAAATCTGGGTGACACGTGTGAGGGTGACACGTCCAGCTGCCCAACCCCACCTCTGGGTGGGGAGAAAAACCTATTTTGGGGGGCTTGAAACCGTAAGAGTCATCATCATGGAATGGGTTGGAAATGACCTGAAGGATCATCCAG
>NW_009959803.1:0-344 GCF_000747805.2 Chaetura pelagica | reverse complement strand
ACACATATCAACACATCTGAGCAACATCCCTGCACTGACTGACACTTCATCAAGAAATTACCTGAGCCATTCCTAGAGGTTAAGTAGCTATAAAAAAAAAAATTAAGGGGGGCAACTGCTTTTCCACAAAGATGTTCCCAAAGTTCACCACCATTTTTCCAGGTCTTGAATAACTTTTCAATAATAAACTCCCTTTTAAGTAAGCTTCAAAGCAACTAAAACCAAGTTATGTCAACATTTCTTTCACTATTAAGCACTTGTTTAGAGCAGTCCCAATCTCTCATAGAATCATGGAATCACAGACTCACAGAGCTTGGAAGGGGCCTCTGAAAATCATTGAGTCC
>NW_009959802.1:0-344 GCF_000747805.2 Chaetura pelagica | reverse complement strand
GCTCCAGAACTGCTTTTGATGCAGCCCAGGACAGGGTTGTCTTTCATCAGAATTTTCTGATGTCTTTTGGTCATCTTAGTTCTTCCAAGGAAAGTGTATCCATACCATTCCAAATCACTTATGGAATTGTGTGTGCAAAGGGCAGGGAAGAAGAAATGGTTCTGAATACACTATTGCAAGGCTGAGGGAATTGGGGTTGTTTGGCCTAAGGAAGATGATGCTGAGGGGAGACCCTCTCGCTCTCTACAACTCCCTGAAAGGAGGTTCTGGTGAGGTGGGGGTCAGTCTCTTCCCCCATGTAACTAGTGATACAACAAGATGAAATAGCCTCAAGTTGTGCCAGG
>NW_009959801.1:0-344 GCF_000747805.2 Chaetura pelagica | reverse complement strand
GGGATAAAGGGTTGGAAAGTAAAGTCTTCTTGCTCTGTTCTTTCTCTCCTTATGCCTTTAGTAGAACTGTGCAAGCACAAAGGGGCTGGAGCCGTGGCATCCGTGGCCCCAGGCTGGCTCCAAGCCCCTGGGCAGCCCCACTGGAGTCTTGGGAGGATGGAGGTCTGCAAAGAGCCCCAGGCTGCGTGTCCTGCAGGCAGGGCAGCCACCGGCCTTCAGGCAGGGCCCCTGGAGCTGAGCTGCAGCAGCGTGTGTGGCTGGTGCTGCCGGGGCTGTGGGCTCTGTGCGCCCTTGTGTGCCCAGCAGTGTGCCGTTGTGGCCAAAAAGGCCAATGGCATCCTGGG
>NW_009959800.1:0-343 GCF_000747805.2 Chaetura pelagica | reverse complement strand
ATTCCTGCCCAGCTGCGGGGATCTGCTCCGGGTCCTCTCCCTGCCACTGCTCCTCTGCTTGCAGGAAGCAGGGAGCACTCCCGGCTGCTGTTGGTGGCTGCTGCCTGGCTGGGGGTGCAGCACAGGGCCAGCTGGTGGGCAGCAGTTGGGGCACACAGCTCTCCTGGACACCAGCCTTCTGCAGCCACACAAGAAGCGGTGCCAGCAGAAGCCCACGAAGGAGGTGATGCTGAGCGTGCCCGGCCAGATGTGGCTCAGCCAGCCTGCAGAAGCCTCCTGTGCACCCGACTGGCTCGGCTGACTGCTGCTGGCTCTTGTGGAGGAGCTGCTGTCCTCTGGAGGG
>NW_009959799.1:0-344 GCF_000747805.2 Chaetura pelagica | reverse complement strand
ATGTGGGTGAAACTGTTGTGGGTGTCTACTACAGATCATCAAACCAGGAAGAAGATACTGATGAGGCCTTCTACAGCCAGCTGGAAGTAGCTTCTGGATCACATGCCTTAGTGTTCATGTGTGACTTAAATCACCCTCCCATTTGTTGAAAAGACCACACAGGTAGTGGGCAGTCCAGAAGCCTCTTGCAGTGCATTGATCATAACTTCCTGATGCAGGTGGACCAATGTGCTGCTGGACCTTGCATTAACAAATAAAGAAGGTCTGGGTGGGGACATGAGGTTGGGGACAGACTTGGCAACAGTAATCATTACATGGTAGAGTTTAGTATTTTACAAAGAAGA
>NW_009959798.1:0-343 GCF_000747805.2 Chaetura pelagica | reverse complement strand
ACTGGAGAGAGTCCAGTGAAGGGCCACAAAGCTGATTAAGGGACTTCAGTCTCTCTCATCTCTCATATGATGAAAGCTTGAGAGAGGAGGGACAGTTTAGCCTAGAAAAGAGAAGTCTCCAGGGGGACCTTAATGACTTGGATGAATATCTGAAGGGAGAGTGCAAAGAAGATGGAGCCAGCCTTTTTGCAGTGGTGTCCTGTGACAAGACAAGAGGCCATGGGCACAAATAGAAACAGAGGAGTTCCCTCTGAATATCAGGAAATGCGTTTTGACTGTCAGGGTGATTGAGCCCTAGATACGCTGCCCAGCAAGGTTGTGGAGTCTCCATCCTTGGAGATAC
>NW_009959797.1:0-343 GCF_000747805.2 Chaetura pelagica | reverse complement strand
GAAACAGCCAGACTTGTTTCTTTGTACAGCAGCCCTGCAGTCAATATGATCACTGAGGTTGTGGGAGATTCACATTCAGTTCCCTCATTCTCCTGAAAACATTTGAATCCCTGTGAAAAAGCATTTAGTTTACTGTTTTAGCTATCAGGCTAGATAGAAGGTTCACTGGGATGGGTGGATGGATGTTGCTTGTGGTATACTTTTATTCTTGCCTGGAGTAATGATACACATCATTTTGCACGTATAGCATATCTGTCCACCGGGAGCAAAAATATGAGTGGGATTCAGTCATTGCAGCTTTATGCTTGCTACTTGTCATGGCTTGACTCAGGATCAGCAATTA
>NW_009959796.1:0-344 GCF_000747805.2 Chaetura pelagica | reverse complement strand
CTTTGAGGACCCTGGGGATGTTCTGCTCCCCACGGGCCCGGGCCCTGGCGATGGCTTCAGCCACAATCCTGTTGGCCTTCTCCTGTTTCTTCTGGTGGTCCAACTTCCTGCTCTCCTCAGAAGCCCCCCGGGTGGTGGGAGGGTTGGTCAAGGCAGCCACCTCGGTGGAGCTGAGGACTTTGACCACGGAGAGGCCTGGGGAGGTTCCTTGGGAGGAGGTGGCCTGGAGAGGGAAGGGTGGGGGGAGGGTGATGGGTGGAGGTGGGACCCAAAGTGGGGGGAGATGGACCCAAGGTTGGGTGCCATCAAAGTTGGGGGAAGGCCCAAGACCAAGGTTGGGGGAG
>NW_009959795.1:0-343 GCF_000747805.2 Chaetura pelagica | reverse complement strand
GGCACTGAAAGAGGGAGGACTCGCTCCCAGTGCAGCGCACGTCGTCCAGGTAGATGTTGCCAGAGCCTTGTCCAAAGTAGGCATTGGATGTTGCAGAAACAGCAAAGCCACAGTCCAGCTGCCTGCACACCACCTGGGCATCGTTCAGGTCCCAGCTGTCATCACAGACGGTGCCCCAGCCCCCAGAGGAGTAAATCTCTACACGGCCCTCGCACCGGTTCCTGCCGTTCACCAGGGCCAGGGAGGCACCTTGGAGAGGAGAAGACAGGGAGAGAGTGGGAAAACCCTCTGACACACAGGCACCTTCCCTTGCCCAGCCACTGGCAAGGCTCTTGGAGTTTCA
>NW_009959794.1:0-343 GCF_000747805.2 Chaetura pelagica | reverse complement strand
AAGCCATTGCTAGGAGGAATGTGGGAACCCAAACAGAGCTCCCTCAGAAACATAGAGCTCAGATGAGTGGCAGAACTGGAGGAGTAATTGGAAAGCTGGAGAAGTATCAGGAGGTGTGAGAGGGAGATAGACTGGTGGAGCCACACACTGGGGCAAAGCCAGGAGACAGAGTCTCCTCATGAAGCTGAGGATGCACTCCCCTCCTGCCACCAGGCAGCAGGAGAAGAGCAAGGAGATGGGGGGAGTGGAAGCAGGTCCCTGCTCAGGGGGGACAGGCAAACTTCCTCCAGGCCTCCCTCACCTTACCATCTGCCCTTGCACAACAGGTATGGGGCTCTGGAAC
>NW_009959793.1:0-343 GCF_000747805.2 Chaetura pelagica | reverse complement strand
GAGGTCCCTTCCCACCCCTGACATGCTGTGACTTCTGTGTTCAAGCATTTTCAAGGCTTGGTTCAGGCACTCAGGGCAAGCACTGAACTTACATTTCAGGCAAGGTTTCTCAGGAGCTGGATGATGGAAGGATGGATTCCTTCATCCCAGCAGTGGGATTTCAAAGTGGCAGAGTTCCTTATTTACAGTCCATCATTATCTTGATTGATCATTTCTTTAAATCTCTTTTAAAAGGACCCTAAAATCAACTAATTTGGATTTTGTCCAACAATTTGGCCCTGCCCATTGTCTGTTCCTTTGTTTCCAGGTTGGCTTTCTTGATTTATCCTCTATGATATCAGAG
>NW_009959792.1:0-343 GCF_000747805.2 Chaetura pelagica | reverse complement strand
TTAACAGGTTAACCTCTATATCTGTGTGTGTATGTTTGTGCATGATTTAGTTTAGGATCTTTGTTAGATCTTTAACTTAACCTCTTTATTACAACACATTCTTAATAACTGATAAGTTATTGGAAAACCATATAATCAAATTCTGTGATTCATTATAATAACGTTAATTGGTCTTCAATTACTGTTATTTGAAATCACACCAGACCCATATAATTATGTATCAAAGCACTACACTGAAACCCCTGCACTTAAGCCCCTTATTTGTAAACCACTGACCAAGTCAGGGACTAGGAGTGGATCGAGCTGCACCTGGACTCCTCTCTGAGAAGGAATTTAGAAAGCA
>NW_009959791.1:0-343 GCF_000747805.2 Chaetura pelagica | reverse complement strand
ATCTCATCTCATCTCATCTCATCTCATCTCAGTGACTTCAGTCTTGAGCTGTCATGGGTGATTCAGGTGGAAAGGAATGGTAGTGTATCAAAAGCCCTCTGCTTGTTTAAAGTCTCAAGCCATTTACGAGTTACGTTGAAAACAAAAAGTAAATAATGTTTCCTGGAAATAAGTCCAGCAGCTCCGCAGCCCTGCGGGGCCAAACACGCACGCAGGCGCGTATCGCCCTCGCTGCAGCTTCCCCCAGTTTTTTCCTGCCTGAATTTCAGCCGCTGCTGCTTTTTCGCCAACCCCAGCCGAAATGCATCAGAAGGAACATTTGAGGCTTTTCTTGGACACCAAC
>NW_009959790.1:0-343 GCF_000747805.2 Chaetura pelagica | reverse complement strand
AAGGCTAAAATGAAAGCAAAGCACAGCTAGGACACTAAAACAGGGCACACAGGCTTGTTGTTCAAGAGATGGTATTTATTCAAGGGCTAGTTACAGTAGGGAAGAAGCTTTTTAATCCAGCATTGTAAAGGGAAAAAAGGTTCCTACAACAAGAACAGACTAATTAAAAGGAGATTACCTGTCATCTTACGTAAACACTTCTGTCCTTTACCATCTTCCTGCTTCTCCCATGGCTCTTCAAGTGCTGTGGACAACTCATGTCCATGTGTCAAACTCTGAACCCCTTCCCTTTACAAGCAGTTAACAGAGATGGCTCTAGCAAAGCCCACAGAACACAGAATGT
>NW_009959789.1:0-343 GCF_000747805.2 Chaetura pelagica | reverse complement strand
AAAAAAAAAAAGAGTACAACACTGCATCCCAACAGGATCTGGGCACTCACATCAGTGGTGGGATGATGCTGGTACCACTGTCAGTCATGTCAGCATTGTTTGGCATTTGAGACCATCATTGAGTCATTTCATTAACTCTGTAATAATGCTTTCTTTTCCCAGTGCCAAGAGCTTACAATTTCTCTTGGAAATTGTTGGGGAATGTTGGAGAGGTCAAGAAGGAGAATGTTGTGTTAATTCCTTCACTAGCAAACATCTGCAGGGCTACACAGCACGTTTTTTGAGCTGTGCTCAGGTGGAACACAAGCAAATGGGATTCTGCCAGTGCAACTTCTCTCTGCAA
>NW_009959788.1:0-343 GCF_000747805.2 Chaetura pelagica | reverse complement strand
CAGAGAAGGACACTCCACAACCTCTCTGGGCTGCTATACTGTTGAAAGGCTGACTAAACATAAGGAATTTATTGATTCAGCATTTTATTTTCTTTCCTTGGAAACTCACATTATGACCAGACTAGGTTTTAATATTTGAAAGGGAAAATAGTGTTTCCATACCCGTGTTATTCTGTTTGTGCTGTAGTGAAGACTGGAAATCACGTAAGTGGCGTCTCTTAGATGTGCTTCAGCTGGAACAGCATCCACTTCAAAATACTTTGTGAATAGAGAAAGTGTGTAAAGTTGGTATGAATTTACACTAGCAAATTTACAACCTTCTTTGTACATTTTTTTTTTTTTT
>NW_009959787.1:0-343 GCF_000747805.2 Chaetura pelagica | reverse complement strand
CATCAGGTTTCAGTTGGGAATATCATTGAGATATGTTAATAGCCTTAGGCATTGCATTCCTGGTCTTGAATGGATCCCTAGATGAGGGTCCCATCCTGGGTTAACAGATGGGAAATGGGCTTCCACCATTCCTGGTAAAGCACTGGAGGCAATTTGTGCTTCCACGTGTTTTTGCTGCTCTCCAAATCATATCCCATTCCCTGATATCCAATAAAGCATCCATGATGGCTTCAATCTCTCTCCAATCTGGGCCCTGCATCTAAATCATCATCTCAAAAGCGTTTGCCCCCTTATTTGGATTGTCCCTACAGCTCCCAGCAGTGATTTTCCAATTACTTAAATC
>NW_009959786.1:0-343 GCF_000747805.2 Chaetura pelagica | reverse complement strand
TTCACTGAAAGGGTTACCAGGCCCTGGGACAGTCTGCCCAGGGAAGTGGTTGAATCACCATCTCTGGAGGTATTTAGAAGATATGTTAAACTTAAAAATGTGGTTTAGCAGTGGACTTGATAGACTTAGGTTGATGGTCAGATTTTATGATCTTCAAGGTCTTTTCCAACCCAAAATGATTTGGTGATGCTATGAGTCATAGTTTACAGTAAGGGGTACATGACAGGGATTTGGTGCTGTTCTTCTCTGGGTGAAGATCTGAGCTCATAATCATTTTTATCTAGCTTACTTTCTATTACGCAATTTCTAAAATGGAAAATATCTTTAATTGCTCTCTGTGTTT
>NW_009959785.1:0-343 GCF_000747805.2 Chaetura pelagica | reverse complement strand
AATTCAGGTTGGAAGGTACCTCAGGAGGTCTTTCATCTGCATTCTTCCTCACAGCAGGGTACGGAAACAAATAATTGAGACCAGGGCTTTATCCAGCCAGGTCTCAAAAAGCTCCAAAAGTGGAGACAGCACAACAGCTCTGGGAAGCTTTCTCCACTATTTAATCATGATCATAATGTAAAATGCTGTCCCTATGCCAGAATCTCCCTTTTCAATTTATGGTCATTACCTTTCAACCTTCTGGCATGCATAGCTGTGAAAATCATAGAATCATACAATGGTTTGAGTCAGAAAAGTCCTTAAAGATCATCCAGTTCCAATGCTCCTGCATGGGCAGGGACAC
>NW_009959784.1:0-343 GCF_000747805.2 Chaetura pelagica | reverse complement strand
AATCAAAAATAATATCACAGATTTGGATGTCGGCCGGGAATACACTACAGCACAACTACTTCAGAATTCCTACGCTTTTTTTTGTCCAGTGGTGACATGGATAATAATAATCCCACAGGTGTATATTCACTCAGAGCAAGAGAAAGCCTCCCTTTGAGATATCTGGAATCACTTGTCCAACAGGGGCAAGGCTCACTCAAAGATATGTCTAGAAAAATTATCGCTCAACAAAGATGAGGTCACTCAATCTTGAGAAGCCTTCTTAGGTGGCATCCTAACATAAGGGGTAGGCTTCCTCACAGACCCTCGGCTCCAAATGAAAACCTAAGTAAGGACCTCCCCC
>NW_009959783.1:0-343 GCF_000747805.2 Chaetura pelagica | reverse complement strand
TAGATGACCTTCAGAAGTCCCTTCCAACCCAAGACATTCTACAATTCCATTACTATATCATTCTGCCATCAAAAACATGACTTTCAACCCAGTAAGCACAGGCCAACTTACTTGTCTCCATTATCATCTTGGACAACAGTGAGATGGCGCTGAACAGCCAACAGCATCTTCACATCTCCAGTTACAGCATAATCAAAGAGAGCATTGCAGTGACGCTTGGCAAGCTGCATGGCCTTCTCCAGGAACAGACCATCTGCAACATAAAGTTTTGTCTTCAGCAGTTCAGTTGTCTTACTTGCAATACTGCCTTCTTTTGAAAAGCATTTGTGCTGCCAAAGAAGGG
>NW_009959782.1:0-342 GCF_000747805.2 Chaetura pelagica | reverse complement strand
GCACTTCTGTCCTGGAAGGCAGCAGAATGATGGGATGTCATCTAAGAGGAGGGTGAATGGTGAAAAGGAGATATGTCATGTTATGCTCCTGTGATACTCCAGAAATAGGACTGTCCTGCTCAGTCTTTGCAGAAGCAGCCTTGAGGATCTAATGCCACATCTCCTTATTCACAGCTCCACACATTTGGGCAGAAAGGACCACCTCAGCTCTGCAGGGCACAGAGTCACAGTCGTGCTGGTTGGAAAAGACCTTAAAGCTCATCAAGTCCAACCATAACCTAACTCAACCAAGTCCAGTGCTAAACCATAATCCTTAGCACCACACCTACATGGCTTTTAAAC
>NW_009959781.1:0-342 GCF_000747805.2 Chaetura pelagica | reverse complement strand
AAAAAAAAATTTAAAAAATCCTCAGTTTAATTCTAGTCCACAGTACTGAATCTTAGGATTCAATAAAGAATATGCTTTCTTCACCAGGCCAGGATGATCCCTGCTTAAAATGTTCAGCATTTGACTTGCTTGCTTGATAGCTGCTTAGTTGGCATTTTCATGCATATTAGTCTTGAGGTATCATTCCTAACTGGCAATAGTCAGATTCTTTTACATGCAAAGTTAGGATCCATTATTTTATGTATTCCATTTTATATTAAGATACTTTGAATTACATTTTGTCGTCCAGTCACTTATATTAGGTCCTTCTACATTATTTCACCATTGGACCTTGCGTTTTTT
>NW_009959780.1:0-342 GCF_000747805.2 Chaetura pelagica | reverse complement strand
CACACACCAAATGGCTAACATGGAACAAAATGGCTCAACCAGGTAAGATGCACTCAAACATTAATTCTAGTAGCACCTTTCCTTTTGTAGTCAGAATTTTACTCTTTGTATTTCACAGAACAATGGGAAATAGTAGGTGGATTTTGGGGCTTAAACAAAATTTTGATTCCTTGCCTTTCAAGCTTACTACGCAAAGATGTAGGACATCAAGACATGACTTAAATAGTCTTGCCAAATCCAACGAGATTTCTTCTTCAAAAGACCTAAGAAGTTGTCAAACATTACTGTCAACACAGTCCATTCTAGAATTTCATCCTTCTGTTACTTTTCATTAAAACTCTG
>NW_009959779.1:0-343 GCF_000747805.2 Chaetura pelagica | reverse complement strand
ATTCTGAATACTAAATCAGCCAGCTCTAAGAATAAGACATGTGAGATGTCATCCCTGCTCGCAGGGGTTTGGCTGCTGTGACACCATTGAAGTTACTGCCCTGTGGGGCTGGGATGGAGGCACCAGATCCATCCATGCGTGATGATTTTATCCAACCTGCACCCAACCTGAGCCTAGAACCCAGGTGTGACCTCCTGGCTGGAGTCAGAAAGGGAACATTTTATTACTAGATTTTAAGGGATATTTTGCACCACTCTGACCTCCATTGTAACACAGGCCAGGGAATATCATAGAATAATTCCTGCAGCAGGCACAAAGGAGAGAGATTGGCTACTGGATTATT
>NW_009959778.1:0-342 GCF_000747805.2 Chaetura pelagica | reverse complement strand
TCTACATGTCTTTTAAATACCTCCAGGACTGGTAACTCCACCACTTCCTTCATTGATGCAAAAGATCAGGCCAGGACATGCTGAACACCTGACTGATTTCTTTCTTACCTCAAAAACTGCCAACTGTGTATGCAGAATGACAATAAAACCCAAAACCTGGCAGTGCTTTATGCATAAACATGAATTCTTGTATTTCAGCCTGGATGTCACCCTTAAAAAAGCTGTCTGGTGTCCACCAGCACCTCATCCCTGTTTCACTGCTCCACGCTCACATCTCTGCATGCTATGCAGCCTCTCAGATGACCACTGAAGTCTCCATAATTAGAGTCCTTCACTGAAGAC
>NW_009959777.1:0-342 GCF_000747805.2 Chaetura pelagica | reverse complement strand
TGATCCCGCAGCCCCTGCTGGGGCCTTGTGTCTCAGGACAGGAAGGCAGAGCCGGGACTGCAGCGCAGCTTTGCGAGGGGCCGGCGCCTGTGCAGGGAGGAAGCGAAAAGA
The DNA here is from genome assembly GCF_000747805.2 of Chaetura pelagica. Lineage (NCBI taxonomy): Eukaryota > Metazoa > Chordata > Aves > Apodiformes > Apodidae > Chaetura > Chaetura pelagica. The sequence continues at coordinate 231 of NW_009959777.1, read as the reverse complement.
CAAAAAAGCTGTCCGCCTTTGCCCCGTGTGAGGATCGAACTCACGACCTTCAGATTATGAGACTGACGCGCTACCTACTGCGCTAACGAGGCTCCTCGAAAACAGCTCTTCGCGCGGCGCTCTTCTGCCTGCCCGCCGTGATGTAACTACTGTAATACAGGCCTTGGGCTTCTTTTTCCCTTTTTTTTCCCGTAAACGACTCCTTTTTCCCGTATTCTGCAAAACGGCAGC
>NW_009959776.1:0-342 GCF_000747805.2 Chaetura pelagica | reverse complement strand
TCCTCTGAACAGGCAGATGTCAGCGATGTGGGAGAGCAGAAGCCCATAGGCTGAGAGTTCACCAGAAGGGAGTGCTGCTGTGTCAAGGCACAAAGATATAGCTCTTCTCCATTCTGAGGGTATTAGAAGTTGCCAGGGGCATATTCCATAAGGAGAACTGGGGGTTTGGTGCTCAGCCATGCAATATGCAAGTCAGGCAGCCTGCTGAGAGAAGCTTTGTGGGTCATGATCCAGGGCAAAGTTGCCATGCTTCCCTGCAAAACATGCCCTGGGGGTGAAAGTGGAGGATGCTAGGGACACCTGCAGATTAGCACAGGCCCAGCAACTCTTAAGCACCTGAAA
>NW_009959775.1:0-342 GCF_000747805.2 Chaetura pelagica | reverse complement strand
ACAGATGCCTAATGGCAGCTCTTTCACAGAGTGCAACAAGTCAGCTAGAGCACTGCAGCATGGTGCTGGATCTATTCCCACCTTTCCACTATGGTCCCACCTTTCAAGGACTGTTGAAACAGAGAGGGGCACACCACATGCTCTCTCTCCTGCAGACCCCCAACTTTTTACCCTGGAATGACCTGTCCCATCTCAGCTCGAGGCCAGTCTCACTGGTCCACACACTCAAAAGCAAACACCACAAACACTTCTTCAGGGTCCTGGGAATGCAAGAGCTTACGGCTGAGGCCAATGTCATGGTATGTGAGGATGACAGGTCTGTTCCCCTTGGGTGTGCCCCGC
>NW_009959774.1:0-342 GCF_000747805.2 Chaetura pelagica | reverse complement strand
GAAAAACAAAACAAAACAAAACCAAACAACAAGCAAGCAAACAAAACCAAACAAAAAACACAACACTCCAGGCTATTTTTATCTTCCCTGTCAAAGAAATAGTAGAATAGGCCAACCTTCAGCTGATAATTAATCAAGTTGAAAAGTTTTATTCCAGGTGAGGAACTGGCTCTTTATGTCTTCCCTTGGTTCAAACAGGAGATCTTAAAAAGGCTTTAGAAGACTCTAAATATTAAGGTTGGTTAAGAATACTGCTTTAGTGTGACTAAGAGCTACAAGCAGGTCGTGCATTCTGAAGATATCTCAGTCAGGCACTTTCCTTCTCACTGTCTTACAGCAAGA
>NW_009959773.1:0-342 GCF_000747805.2 Chaetura pelagica | reverse complement strand
ATGAGGTCTCCATGGCCTAGGTGTGGTCATCATGGCTCCATCGACCCCAACTTGCCCCTAAATTGGCCTTGGAAGCCCCAAGTTGGGTCCTTCCGCCACCTCTACCCGCGCGCCGCCCACGCCTACACCTTCTGGACCTACCTGGGCGGGGCCCGGCAGCGCAACGTGGGCTGGAGGTTGGATTATTTTGTCCTCTCCAAGAGGTTGGAAGAGGCTCTTTGCGACTCCAAGATCCGCCAGAGCGTCCTGGGCAGCGACCACTGCCCCATCAGCCTCTACTTGGCCATCTAGGGCCTTGGGGTGGCCCTAGAGACCTCAGCTTGGTCATAAATTGGGTTTGGA
>NW_009959772.1:0-342 GCF_000747805.2 Chaetura pelagica | reverse complement strand
CCTGGGCTCCAAAACCACCTCAGTGGCCACCCATGGGTGTAGAGTGTCCCATACCCACCCCCCGAGGGCTACCAACTCTCCTGAGGTGGCCACTAGGCAAGGGTGCCTGGCATCCCCCCATCTGCCCCCCTTGGGCTACCAAACTGCTCTGGTGGCCACCACCCCTCACCTGTTTCTTCCAGCTGTGGAAGAGTCCTTTGCCAGCCCTGGGCAACCCACCCTTGCTGGGTGGCTACCAACCCAACCCCAGGGGCTACTGAGCTCCCTTTGGTGGCCACCATTACCCTTGGCAGGCCTTTTGTCCTGCTGACCCACCCTGGCTGGTCACTGGGTGGCCACGGG
>NW_009959771.1:0-342 GCF_000747805.2 Chaetura pelagica | reverse complement strand
ACAGCACTCTCTTCCTAAAACAAATCCTCCTACATGTCTTCTTTCACACAGCCCCAAGATGTGGCACCTCCTCCTGCTGCTCTGCTCCCAAGGAATTGCCTTCTCGGCAGGGTCCACAACATCCTCCTCTCTGACTTCAGACAAAAGCCAGTACGCCAAGAATCGCAACCCTGAATCCTTCATGAACGTGGTAAGTTGGGTCACCTTCTCTCCCTTTCTGCCTAAACTGTCTCTCCCCACACCTCTTCCACCACCCCAACACTAACAGTCCCTGTCAGGAGGCTAAGAGGAGGACTCCTTCAAAGGGCTCCCCCCAGCACTGTGGTAGGGAGCCCTCGCCTA
>NW_009959770.1:0-342 GCF_000747805.2 Chaetura pelagica | reverse complement strand
CAATTAATAGGAATATTAGTATTAATAATATGAATATCTCTGTTTTCCCCTCAACTCTGCCCTGAGAACCCAGGTTTTCAACCCCAAATGGCCCCTTTTAGACTCACCCCCTGCAGTAATTATCGATTATTAATTACAAATGATCAGTCAATGGGGGATTGTGTCCAATTCCTGGTTAAATTGGGAGAAAAAAATCAATAGAACTCATAAAAATGCTCCAAAAGACCCTTTTCCTCAAGTCCCTGCTTAATAGATAATGGCTATTAATGATGAAATGAGTAAATTGGGTGGGGGGAAATGATCATTAACTCAGTTTGAGTTAATAAATATCCTATGAAAAAA
>NW_009959769.1:0-341 GCF_000747805.2 Chaetura pelagica | reverse complement strand
AAAAAATAGTATGATTTTACAATATTACCTAACTAAATCTTACTCCATAAAATAAGCATATGGCAATTATGAGCAAACACAACATCTTCCCCATCAATTCTAGGATTGTCTAAAGCACGAGTCCTATGTAACACAGCACAAGTATCCTACAACACTGATCCACCTTAATATCAAATATAAATATATCTATACAAAGATGTAACCACATCACTGTCAGTCATGTATCCACACTGTATTTGTGCTTTGCACTCTCTTTTCCAGCTTAAGAGTTGGTGTATTAGAGATAGGAAAATGTGGTTTAAGAAGAAACCACCAGCAGTGTGCCCAGGTGGCCAAGAAGG
>NW_009959768.1:0-342 GCF_000747805.2 Chaetura pelagica | reverse complement strand
AGCAGGAGAGACAACAAACAGACCCCAGCCCAGCCAGGAGCCCTTTTATCCTGAGGGCCCTGGGCAGGAGCTCTGGGATTGGCCTGTTGGGATCACCTGACCCCACAGGTACAGGTGTGAAAAGAGAGCTGGGGGCTTAACCTGGAGAGGATATCTTCTGGCTTTGTTGCTGCCTGAGAGGAGGCTGTTGTGAGAGGGGTTTTGGTCTCTTCTCCCTGGTGATAAGCTATAGGACAAGAGAGAACATGGTCAAGCTGTGCCAGAAGAGGTTCAGGTTGGATATTAGTGAAAATATCTTCTCAGAAAGAGTGGGGAGGTCTTGGAACAGGCTGCCCTGGGAGG
>NW_009959767.1:0-342 GCF_000747805.2 Chaetura pelagica | reverse complement strand
TTCATGTCAGCACACGAAAAGATACATTTCCTTTCCCAAAAGAACAATTTACTTTCTGACAAGAAATTAAAGGTGAGTGTAACCAATATAGGAGAGACGAGAAAAGGTAAAACTGAAAAGATAATGGAGCTGCATGGGTAATGAGTACCTAATGGTTTTGATTACTTTAATTTGGTTTTAATTAGTTATATAACTCTTGCTTGACTCTCCCACATTGTGTTTGCAGAGTTGGCAGTTAGGAAAACCATCTCCCAGTTTGCACATTTCATCTGGAAATAATTTAGAAACAATAAACAACTATACGATGCCATTTTAATGCAGAGGGTTGTTGTTTGTTTTTGG
>NW_009959766.1:0-341 GCF_000747805.2 Chaetura pelagica | reverse complement strand
CCTTCCAACCCATTCCATGATGACTGCTGTCCAGAACCTGCCCTCTTACCAGCCACAGACCTGATCTGAGATTGGTCGTTTTCATAGGAAGACCTTAAGCAGTAGAGGTGATTCCATGGCTACTCCCTTAAAAAATGACCTGCTGGGGAGCAGACCTCAGGGTCCTGGTGGCTGACCATGAGCCTGGTGGCTGAGGAGGCCAACTAGGGGGGGGTGGCATCAAGAAGAGTGTGGCCAAGTCAGGGAGGTTCTCTTGTCCCTGGGACAGGCTGCCCAGAGAGGCTCTGGTCTCCTTCTCTGGAGACATCCTAAACCATCTGGATGTGTTCCTGTGGGATCTG
>NW_009959765.1:0-341 GCF_000747805.2 Chaetura pelagica | reverse complement strand
AACTGAAGGCAACACTCCAGGTGTGGTCTGAGAAGCATCGAGTAGAGCAGGATGGTGACTTCTTGCCCTCTGCTGGTGATGCCAGCTCTGAACTGTCCTCCAAGTCCAAAACCTCCTGCCTGCACATCAGCTGCTCTTCATGAAGAGCAATGTGGCAGAGGGACCTACCAGTGGCAGGTTCTCTTAGAAACTGCTGCACTGACCAAGTTCCTGACCACACACCTAGAAATGATCTGGTTTTCTCCACCAAATCGTCCTTTACCTGCTTGTATGAGGAGGTTGGTCCCAGAACTGTAGACAAATCCATAGCAGGTAAAGCAAAAGCCCCATGCACAAGGAAA
>NW_009959764.1:0-342 GCF_000747805.2 Chaetura pelagica | reverse complement strand
GGGTGCCGGGCGGGGGGCGGAGCGGGGGGTTCCGGGGGCCCCACCCGGGGGGCCCGAAGCAGCCGGACCGGGGCAGCGCCACGCGCGGCACCGCCCGCACCAACGGCCGCACGGACTGAGGCTTCATGGGCTCGTGCGCTGGAACGAACCGCTCAGATCATCGAGTCCAACGGCCGGGCCGGCACTGCCGGGTCTGGGCAGCTCTGCAGCTCATCCCAGAGCCCCAGGACACATCCTAAGGGTGACAGCAGAGATGTCACCCCTGCTGCGGGGCCGGGACCCGCCGGCATCACCAGACACGCGTGAAACCACGAGGCTTTCAGCAATGACTGCGCAGCAGGG
>NW_009959763.1:0-342 GCF_000747805.2 Chaetura pelagica | reverse complement strand
CTCCTGTGTCCCCTCATTTCTCAGCTTCTCAGCATACTCCTTCCTCAGGAGGTGGGCAGGACGATGGGGATCCTCATAGAGATAGCGGTGGGTGATCTGCAAAGGCAGAAGGGACACTCCTAAAGCACTGCCACCCCAGCTGGGGCTGCTCCCAAGCCTGCAGCTGAGCCATGTGTTCCCCCTTGCCATAACATGGACTCTGCATGGCCCAGCCAGGTGTCTGTGCTGGGAGACCCTCCCTGCTCCCTCCCAGACCCCTTTTCCTGGGGGCTGCCAAGTGTCTGTCATACCTGGCCTCGCTCCACCCGCTGCCTTGTCCTGGTGGCATGGAATTCCTGCCAC
>NW_009959762.1:0-341 GCF_000747805.2 Chaetura pelagica | reverse complement strand
TTCTGATTGATAGAGAGACAGCTGTGAAGCACAAATACCTTAACCAATGACTAAATAAAAGCCCAATACTGGAAGTGGGTCTCTAGTGACCAAATTTTTGCTGCTCTGAAATAACATGACTGCAATGTGATGTAAACTAATTGTTTTACTAATGGCATAAGGAGCAAGAATGCATAGAACGTATAATCGTGTTCTGATTTTTCCTTGTGGCAATATTTGGTGAGAAAGAAAAACAGTTATCAAGGGTTCTCTCCTACAAAGTACCAAGCACTCTAGGTCTGATGTGGGTATTGGGATGAAATTCTTCACAGTGAGACACTGGCACATGTTGCCCAGGGAGG
>NW_009959761.1:0-341 GCF_000747805.2 Chaetura pelagica | reverse complement strand
TAAAGATGTTAACCAGGAGCAGCCCCAGCACGGAGTTCTGGGGAACATCATTGTGACCCACCACCAGTTGGATTTAACTCCATTGATCACAACTCTTTCGACTCAGCCATCTAATCAGTTTATTGACCAGTGATGCATGTGCACATCTAAGCCACAAGCAGCCAGGTTTTATAGGAGAATGCTGTTGGAAACCTTGTCCAAGGCCTTGCTACAGTCAAGGTATTCAACTTCCCTCATTTAATAAGCGGGTCACTCTGTTGTAGAAGGTGATCAGGTTAGTTAAACAGGACCTGCACTTTATGAGCCCATGTTAATTTCCCAGATCATCCTTCCATCCCTTC
>NW_009959760.1:0-341 GCF_000747805.2 Chaetura pelagica | reverse complement strand
AAAAAAAAAAATACCCTTTGAGTCAAAGGAGTTGATCTTTTTTCAGTAAAACAAAAACATTGTGTGTTGTGTAGGTATTCTCTAGCAAAAGTTACTTAACATAAGATCTTTTTTTCCAGTGCAATGAGATGGGTTTCTTTATCATTGCAGGAGATGAATACATAATCTTATTATCATTTTGAGAAAAAATTAAACATTTTTGAATGCTTTGGTGGCCAATTATTTTTAAATTTACCTGTTCATCCAATGCTAAGCTTGTTTGTTGTGAATGCTTCCTCCCTGGAAGTCTTTGAGGCCAAGTTGGATGGGTCTTTGAGCAACCCGGTCTGGTGGGAGGTGTC
>NW_009959759.1:0-341 GCF_000747805.2 Chaetura pelagica | reverse complement strand
TGCATCCCAGGATGCCATTGGCCTTCTTGGATAGCTAAACGAAGGATAGCTAAATGATCTCTTGTATATGTATTTTTTTCAAATTCTGCTCTCACTTGGGTGATGCCAACCTGTCAGTGTTCAAGTCCTTGGCCCTTTGTTAGAGGAGTCATACTCGCCAAACTGTAGCTTAAGTCACAATGTTGAGGGAGAACTGAGGTACCAGCCCTTGTCCATGTAGCATATCAAATCAGGAATTTTCTTGCTTTGATATGCTTTCTTAATACAAAGTCCTCATTTGAAAGACTAGCAGGACAAATATCTAGAGAACAGGAATGGCAGAGTCCTAGAGACAATCCCTT
>NW_009959758.1:0-341 GCF_000747805.2 Chaetura pelagica | reverse complement strand
TTGGCTTTCTCAAGTTCAGCTCTCCATAGGCCCAGTCTGAAGTGATTAAGAATTTATCAGACTGCTGAAGCAGCATTCACTTCACAAATAATTGGATTGATCCAAGTCCAAGAATCACGCTCAGTGGACAGCAGATGCAGTTAGAACAATAAAACCCAGTAACTGTCCAAAGAGCAAGGACGAGAGCAGATGTGCATAAATAAATATTGCAGGCTTGGGTCAGGGGGGGAGGGATCAATACCTGTGCAAAATTGCTGATTCCTACTGTTCCAATGCCCTTTTCAACAGATACCCATTCATGCTTGTCTGTGAATTTGCGGGCTAAAATGAAAAAAAAAAAA
>NW_009959757.1:0-341 GCF_000747805.2 Chaetura pelagica | reverse complement strand
CAAGTCCTTTTCCTTAGGACTGTTCTCAATCTATTCTCAGCCCAACCTGTAATTGTTTTTGGAATTGTCTTGACCCATGTGCAGAATATCACCGCTGGTCTTATTGAACTTCATGGGCCCATTCTCAAGTTCCCCCTGGAAGGAATCCTTTCCCTGTAGAGTATGAACCATACCACTTAATTGAGTGTCATCCATAAAGTTTCTGAGGATGCACTCAATCCCAATGTCTATGTCCCTGACAAAGATGTTAAATAATACTGGTTCCAATATGGATCCCTGGGGAAACTCACTAATCACAGGTCTCCATGCAGACATCAAGCCATTGACTGCAACTCTTTGAG
>NW_009959756.1:0-341 GCF_000747805.2 Chaetura pelagica | reverse complement strand
GGTCTCTTCCAGGCAGGGACATTCTGTGATCTATATCTGACACACTGCATGAGCATTCCTATTGCCTTGCCTAGTACAGTAAGTACCACACCTCCTTTTCCTTGATAAAAACCATTTACTTTACTCTTTCAAAGCAACCTAAAGTAACAAAGAAACTTAATGATCTTTAATATTACCTTTCAGTAGATGCCCAATTTCAACCTTATGCACCAGACTATAACAAACATGAGATCATCCACTTAACACACAGCTAAAAATAGGAAAATATTTACTATTCATTGTATTCTGCTCTTTAGATTTTCAGAAAATATTTTCACAAACTTGATGGCTTTTTCTTTCCA
>NW_009959755.1:0-341 GCF_000747805.2 Chaetura pelagica | reverse complement strand
CAGGGCAGGAGATGCTCAGGGCTCCCAGTGCCCAGAGAAGGGCTGCAGGGCTGACAGACCCCCTGCCCCCCACAGCCAGCTGGTCCCGTGACAATCCCCCTCTGCAGCCACCGCGGCACCCGCAGCGGGACACCCGTGTCCCTCATATATGGTCATGAAGGAGGCTGGAGAAGTTGATTGGAGGGCTGGGCTGTGCCGGAGGGGAGATGGCTCCCCATCATGACATCTCACAAGGTGCTGCTGCTTTGATTGGCTCCTGCTGCAGCTGGTTGGCATCTGCAGAGACATCTCCCCCTCCCGCCGCCCTTGTCCCCTGAGTCCCCAGCAGCCGTGGCAGGGAG
>NW_009959754.1:0-341 GCF_000747805.2 Chaetura pelagica | reverse complement strand
AGTAGAGTTAGGTTAATGGTTGGGCTTGATGTTACAGGTCTTTTCCAACCAGACCAGTTCTGTGATTCTGTGAAGTGTGAATCCAGTGATCACCCAGAAATTGAAGTGCTGACTTCTACTGTACTCAACAGAAATTATCTTATACATAGCGTATGGAGTATATGACAAACTGAAAATCAGTGTGTTTCAGGCCTCTGACCAAAATCTGCCATATTCAAGTTTTAAATTCTATAAAAAAGAATGGAAAAGCTTCAATAAAGCAATAGCTGGATAATACAGTACTGAACATTTGAGAGAAGGTAGTGAATCATGTCAGCTATGTGAATTAACAGTTTATTATC
>NW_009959752.1:0-341 GCF_000747805.2 Chaetura pelagica | reverse complement strand
CACACACACACACACACACACGGATAAGACACATGCATGTACATACACACACGTACCCATATGTACACACATGTACACACTCGTGCACACACATGTACACATACACATATGTACATACACACACGTATCCACATGTACATACGTACACACTTGTGCACACAAATGTACACACATGTACACACGTTCATGCGCACAGACGTGCACACACGTGCACACACACGTACACATATGTGCACAAATGTGTGCACACATGTGCACGCACATATGCATATATACACATGTACACACATGCAAAGAGACATGTGCACTCGCACACACATGTGCACACACATGTGCACACA
>NW_009959751.1:0-341 GCF_000747805.2 Chaetura pelagica | reverse complement strand
AAACCATGTTGATAAGGCAGAGATGTTTTCGTTACTGCTGAGAAGTTCTTGCCCAGCATCAAGACCTTTTCTACTTCTCACCCCAATCCACCAGCAAGCAGGCTGATGGGACAAATGAAGATGGGAAGTGGCACAGCCAGGAGAGCTGACCCCAAGTGAGCCCAGGGATATTCTGTTCTATATCATGTCATACTCAGCATATATAACTGGGGAAAGAAGGAAGTGGTGGGGTTTGTGTTCCCAAGTAATGGTTGCATATGATGGAGCCCTGCTTTTCTGGAGATGGCAGGATACCTGCCTGCTCATAGGGAGTAGTGAATTAATTCCTTGTTTTGCTTTGC
>NW_009959750.1:0-341 GCF_000747805.2 Chaetura pelagica | reverse complement strand
CTCCCATTTTGTGTTCTGGCCTGGGTTTGGCAGGTGAGTGCTTTAACCTGCCTAGGTTGATGAACATGATAAAGGTAACTGCCTACCTTTCCTCATGGTTCACCATCCTCTAGGGAACTGGGAAATGGGACTGGTAGGCAGACAAAGTTTCAAGACAGGAAAGCCTACTTTATCCTGTTGACATAAAGCCAAGGACAGCTTGAGGAATTTAGGAAGCAGTGGCAAACAAACACCTTTTTCATGCCATCTGGAGACATTCTGTAATTATTTTACAGACCCAGGGATCTACAGGTTGGTCAGACTCACCTCTGCAAGATCATGGAACAGATCCTCCTGGAAAA
>NW_009959749.1:0-341 GCF_000747805.2 Chaetura pelagica | reverse complement strand
CCAAGAAGGCCAATGACATCCTGACTTGTATCAGGAACAGTGTGGCCAGCAGAGGTAGGAAAGTGACACTCGCCTTGCACTTGGCACTGGTGAGGCTACACCTGGAATACTGTGTTCAGTTCTGGGACACTGAGATGCTGGAGTGTATCCAAAGAAGGTCAAAATGGTGAAAGGTCTAGTGTACAAGCCTTCCAAGGAGCAGCTGAGGGAATTTGGATTGTTTAGCCCAGAGAAACAGAGGCCGCACAGAAACCTTAACGTTCTCTCCAACTACTTGAAAGGAAGTTGTAGCAGGTGGGGGTCAGTGTCTTCTCCCAAGTAACAATCAATAGAACAAGAGG
>NW_009959748.1:0-341 GCF_000747805.2 Chaetura pelagica | reverse complement strand
CAGTGCCACAAGTTTCTGAAGGAGAATGCTGCATACAAAGGTAGTTCCTGCTGTGTGCCACTGAGCCTTGGCTGCTTATGGAGTCACAGAATTGTGGGAGCTGGAAGGGACCTCAGGAAATCATCCAGTCCAACTCCCTTGCTAAAGCAGAATCCCCTGGGGCACATTGCACAGGACTGTGTCCAGGTGGGTCTTCCTCCTCCAAGAATTAAGAACTCTATCATTTTATGGACTCTCTGCCCAAGACAACCTCCAAATTTTATATCTCCCACAAGACCTCCTCTGTTCACAAGCAGCACACGCAGCAGGACACTTTCCCTAGCTGGCTCCCTCACCAGCTG
>NW_009959747.1:0-341 GCF_000747805.2 Chaetura pelagica | reverse complement strand
AAAAAATACATTAATTGTTACACAGTTTATTAAAGAATGTATGCAAATTATAGAATGAATGCCAAGATGAAAAAGTTGTAGTGCTATTTAGGTTTACATAATGTTACTTTTCCCTAAAATAACACCACCATTTTAATTTCTGAAGTTTTTCAGTAACACTGCTAGTCTAAAATTTAAAAAGCACTGAAGTATCGAGGAAAAGTAGTGCTAGAACCAGAACAAGTGAAGATGGTATTCTTCATCCCCCCTTGAACATTTTCCACATTTCCTCCTTTCATAAATGTCAAGGAATTATGTAAAAATACCAGAAAACTTACCTTCTTGGAGGCCTGGCACAAGTT
>NW_009959746.1:0-341 GCF_000747805.2 Chaetura pelagica | reverse complement strand
CTGTGTCCCCATGTCCCCATGTCCCCAGGTGCCCCCTGTTATCACTATGAACCCCTGTTCTGCCCCAGCCAGGCAGGAGATCCCAGGGGAGCAGGACCCAGGAGCTTTGGAGGTGGAACCAAACCAGTCCCCTCTGGTGCCACCACCACCATGGCACGTGGCACCAGGGGGTGACTGCCCAGGCCTGTGCCTGTGGGGCTGGGGGGTCCCTGCAGGGCCTGGTGGGCTTGAGGTGCCCTGGTCCCCACCACAACGTTCCTGCCCCCATGATGAAGATGTCCATGATCTCGTGTCCACCCATCAGGTCATTCTGTCCCACCATCAGATCTGTGTGTCCAACC
>NW_009959745.1:0-341 GCF_000747805.2 Chaetura pelagica | reverse complement strand
GCATCTGCCCCGCGTTCTGCCGTTCCCGTAATACCGCTCCCGTTCCTTGTTACTTGCGTGTCAGCCTGTGTTGACTGCAGAAGATGATGAGAGCAAAGTTAAGGGATCGGAGACCAACACAAACGAGGGGGGCTGTCTGACACACTCAGACCGCGTGTCTGCCTGGTATTCCACTGCCACGTTTCTCCACGAGATGGAAGCCAAGACCCACGCCTGACCCAGAGCCTCCCGCGCGGCTGTTACCGGAGATCCGCACACGCGGGGCTGCATCCATCGCACCGGGGAGCACCTGCGAAGGGCGGGCACCTCTTGCTCCTGCCACATCTGGTAACCGCACTGCT
>NW_009959744.1:0-341 GCF_000747805.2 Chaetura pelagica | reverse complement strand
ACCATCAACCCAGGGTTTACCCTGCACAGAGAGGTAGATCTTATCTCCCACAGGATTCACTCCACATCTGTTTACACTCTTGCCTCATTGCTGGCTGCTGTTGAAAGGGAAATAGAGGAAATCCCTCTGCTCTCTCTGGAGAAATGGAGCTAGGAAAGCAGGCTGAGGATACACAAGGCTTTTCCAGGTTGGGAACATGAGATTTCCAGCACATGATCAATGTCAGTGTGAAGACAAGAGACAGCAGGTATAAAGTAAGGGCAGGGTGGCTCCACCCTTATGGCAAGGGACAAGCTGTCAGCAGCTCCCAGGCCTTCAAGACATTGAAGTCAAGAGTCATG
>NW_009959743.1:0-341 GCF_000747805.2 Chaetura pelagica | reverse complement strand
AGCCTAAAACTCCCCCTGCACATCTTCCTACCATTCCTTCAGATTCTATTGTTGGTCACCAGAGATAATAGGTCACCACCTACTCTTCCTCCTTCCCTGACGAGGAAGCAATAAGCTGTGATGAGGTGTCCCCTCAGTCTTCTCTTCTCCAGACTGAACGGACCAAGTGCCTTTAGCCACTCCTCATACGACATCCCCTCTAAACCCTTCACCAACTTTGTGGACCTACTTAGGTCACTGGAAGACATAATTTGAGCAAAATAACAGAGCTAATGGGAGAAAAGTGCAAAAGAACCCTATCAGAACAACCAACACAAACATACAATAAGATGGCCTGAGAA
>NW_009959742.1:0-340 GCF_000747805.2 Chaetura pelagica | reverse complement strand
TTTTTTTTCCCTAAGAATATACAAATACAATAGGAACACTAATATGAAGACGTGATCCTTGTAAGAACTAATTTGATGGAAAAAAGTGCTAGAGTATCACGCTCTACTGTCATGGCTGAGGCCCCACTGACATCAAAGCACCAGGTGGTCGCTCACTCCTCCCTCACTGTGGAAGACAAAGGCCAAGTAAAAGCCCCTGAGTCCAGACAAGGACAAGGAGGGTTCAATCACCAGTTATTGTCACAGGCAAAGGAGCCTCAAACTGGGGAAAATATAAATTTATCACTAATCAAACCCAAACAGGACACAACCTCACCCCTCCCTTCTTCCCGGGCCCAAA
>NW_009959741.1:0-341 GCF_000747805.2 Chaetura pelagica | reverse complement strand
GGGGACACTCAGGGCACTGGGGTGGGGGCAGATTGGGGATGACACCAGAGCCCCTTGGCGACACCAGCTCTCACCAGTGTGAGTCTGGGGGGAGGTGACCCCCCCGGGACTGAGGACAAGGGGTGTCTCACTGACCACCTTGTCACCCCCTCCTCAACTTACTGTCCCAGGGTGGCCTGGTCCTCAGGGTCCCTGTCGAGGAACTCCATGATGTCCAGCAGGCTCTGGACATACCTGGGGAAGGAGCTGGTTACCCCCCCCACACCTGGAGTTCCCAAAAGAGAGGGGACACCCCGGGGACCCCACACCAGGGGGGCAGCACAGGGTGCCCTGGGAGCCTG
>NW_009959740.1:0-341 GCF_000747805.2 Chaetura pelagica | reverse complement strand
AGCATATGGGGAGTCCAGCAGGACAAGTTTCCAGTTTCCTAATGCAGTGTGACATTCTCATCTGGGCTGTAAGGAATGTCCTATGAGGAATGGCTAAGGACTTTGAGTTTGTCTAGTTTGCAGAAAAGGAGGCTGAAGAGTGAATTCATTGCTTTCTACAGTTTCCTGAGGAGAGGATGGGAAGTGCTGATCTCGAACATCTGGGCTGCAGGGACAGGACACATGGGAATGACTCAAAGCTGCATCTGTCAGGAGAGGTTTGAACTTGACATGAAGAAGAATGTCTTTACTGAAAGGGTGTTCAAACACTGGCTTCCTAGAGAGGTGGGCAATGCCCCAAG
>NW_009959739.1:0-340 GCF_000747805.2 Chaetura pelagica | reverse complement strand
GTGAGGATGCAATTCACCCTTAGTTCTGGATTCACAGAAGGAGCAAAAAAATGAAGACAGGAACTAAGCAGAAGTGAAGCATTTAAAGATGAGCAAATACATACAGACAATTAAGATAACTCATTGCAGGAATGTTAGAAGGGGGCATTGTGGAGTAACAAAGTGCCTTCCATCAGCAGTGAGCTCCTGGAGGACAGATCCCTGTTTCCCCCATAGAATAATTAACTACTCTGGCATTAGGAAGGAGTGCTGGAGCTTCTGGAGCTTCTTCCAGCTTCTTCACACAAACACTGCACTTTCTCTGTCTCTGTAAAATGTTTCAAATGCCTTTTTTTTTTTT
>NW_009959738.1:0-340 GCF_000747805.2 Chaetura pelagica | reverse complement strand
CCCATCCCATCCTGTCCCCCACCTCCATCCCATCCACCCCTGTCTCCCTCCCATCCTGTGTCTATCCCCATTTCTGTCCCCATCTCATCCTGTGCCCGTCCCTGTCCCCATCCTCACTGCTGTCCCATTCCTGTCCCCACCCTATCCCCATCACATCCCAGTCCCCAGCTCCATCCTTGTCCTGGTCTGTCTCCATCCCTCTTCCCTTCACAGTCTCCATCCCATCCCGGCTCCCACCTCCACCCCCATCCTGCTGTCCCTGTCCCCATCCCATCCCATCCTGTCCCCATCCCATCCCATCCTGTCCCCTCCCCTCCCATCCCATCCCATCCCATCCCAT
>NW_009959737.1:0-341 GCF_000747805.2 Chaetura pelagica | reverse complement strand
GGGTGTTTGCAGCAAAGCTTTATTGGACAAAGCAGGGGATGGGGCAGGAGTGGGGTTGCAGGCCAGCCCAGGAGCCCCTGTGCTGCTGCCCTCACTCCTTTCACAGCAGGCGAGTGAAGATGTTGGTGCCAACACTGCGGGGACACAGAGGGAGGAGATGTTAAAGGTGGGAAATGCAGCCCCTTGCAAAGGGGAAGTGCACTCACCCAGCGCAGAGCACCCACCCCACCCATCCCACACCCCCTGTGCCCCAGCAGCGTTTGCTCCTCAGCAGGACCCCCAGGAGGCCATGCATGAGTACCTCAACCTGGGTCTAGCCATGGTGGGAGAGCCCTGACCCC
>NW_009959736.1:0-340 GCF_000747805.2 Chaetura pelagica | reverse complement strand
ACACTGTCACCTCCCCCTGTCCCCCTCTGTCCCCTCCTGTCCCCTCCTGCCAGTCCCCTCCTGTCACTTCCTGTCCCTTGCTGTCCCCTCTCTCTGCCCCTGCTGTCCCCAGTGTCCCTGCTGTCCCTTGATGTCCCTGCTGTCCCCTCCACCCCTGATGTCCCCAGTGTCCCCAACACCTTTGATGTCCCCCCATGTCCCTTGTGTCCCCTCCCTCCCTGCTGCCCCCTGATGTCCCCCTGATGTCCTGGTGTCCCCCGTGTCCCCAATGTCCCTGCTGCCCCTAATGTCCCCAACACCCCTTGCTGTCCCCTCCCTCCCTGATGTCCCCCGTATGTCC
>NW_009959735.1:0-339 GCF_000747805.2 Chaetura pelagica | reverse complement strand
TAAAGAGACCCAGCTCCCTCAGCCTTTTGTTACAGTCTGGATGTGAATTGAAGAATACCTCTAAGTTGCCTCTAAGTATTAGTCTGACCTGTGTTTGCCAAAGGTGTGTTCTCTTACAAACAAAGGGAAATCACAGGAAAACAGTTCCTTAACTTCTAGGAACAAATGCTGAATGCACAGGACCCAAATGAGGTTTATATTGATCTGACAGAACATGAAATCAAACGTAAGGACAGAAAATGAAGTGAGGAGGGTACTTGCTCTGCACTTTGTAGACTATCATTAAATTGTTATTGAGCATTGGAACAGGTTGCCTAGAGAGGCTGTGGAATCTCCATC
>NW_009959734.1:0-340 GCF_000747805.2 Chaetura pelagica | reverse complement strand
GCACCACCTGAGGAGCACAACAGGCAGTCCGTGCCTGCCTCAAAGCAGGGTCGAGAGAGGAGCCTGTGCAGGGCCTTGTCTGTTTCTGTGTTGGAGATCTCCACAGATGGAGACTCTCCAGCTCTCCCTGGGCAACTGTTTGACCACCCTCACAGTGAAACAGGGCTACCCTGTGTGGCATTACTTCTGTTTCCACCCCTGACAACGGCTTCTGGTTCCATCCATTTCTCTGGGGATTTCCCTGTCTTTCTCTTGCCTGCTTGATTCTGTTTCTTGCTCTGCTACCGGTTTGCGGCGCTCCAACAACGACGGGCAGAGACCCATCCTTGGGATTATTCCT
>NW_009959733.1:0-340 GCF_000747805.2 Chaetura pelagica | reverse complement strand
TTTTTTTTCTTTCTTGTCTAAAACAGAAGTATCAGAGGAAAAACAAACAACAAAAAAAACCCCTTCCCATCTAATGAAGTTCTGTATTTTTTAAGGGGGAAAGAAAGGTTAGGTCTCAATTTCAAAGGAAGAAGGTGTAGAAAAGCAGAAGTTTGGGCAGTGTATATGTTCCTTATCACTCCTCAGGTTTTCTTTACATGGAGAATAGTGACTTGCCAACCTTTACCTCAAACAGGAGAAAAAAAGCAGAAATACACAAGCAATTTATAGGATTAAATGCCTTGGACTCTCCCATTTGTATTTTCAATAATAGGGTAAAAAAAAAAAAAAAAAAAAAAAA
>NW_009959732.1:0-340 GCF_000747805.2 Chaetura pelagica | reverse complement strand
GGGCTTCGTCCTCCAGGGGGTTGGTGGCCGCCCCCTGGGAGCCCAGGACGGAGATGGCCTGGCCCTGCGCCAGCGCCGACAGCCGCCGCTTGATCACCACGCTCTCGGGCTTGGCCAACTTCTCCTCCTTGGGCTCCTCCTTCAGGTGCTTGGTCTGCTCCACCCCTGCAGCACCAGGGAACCGGGGCTTGGGTTGGAAGGACCTTCAAGGTCATGGAGGTCCTGGTGCTGCGTGGGCAGGGGAAGCTCCCGTGGAGCAGGTGGCTCCAGGTCCCGTCCAACCTGGCCCTGAACACCTGGGGCAGCCACCCTGAACACCACTGGATCATCTGAGAGACCA
>NW_009959731.1:0-340 GCF_000747805.2 Chaetura pelagica | reverse complement strand
TGTCTCTTAATCAGAAATTACTAGGAGGGATGAAGGTGAAGATGACTCATAAAATGAAGTACCTTATACACATTTTCGTCTATACAAAGCATGGACGTTTATGAACAAAAATAATTCCTTTGAGAAGGGATAAATAAAACATATAGTGTCCTCTTCAGCTGAGATTTAATAGCAACTTCAACAGTATGTAAGACTGATCCATATTTTCTGAAAAGAAATCCATTTGATGCTTTATGTATAATACAATGTCATGACCGGACATGAGACTCTTACATCTTTCAAACCTGCTTCCTTTCCCCAGTGGGGTTCTGATATGGAACAAAGAGCAGATAAAAAAAAA
>NW_009959730.1:0-340 GCF_000747805.2 Chaetura pelagica | reverse complement strand
AGTGGCTGAAATATTATCTGTAGTTTTTTTGCCTCAAGGGGAAAGAAGGCTCAACTGCAGATGCTACAGAATATTTTGCTGAAATAAACCTACTTGTTACTTTTTGTCTTCTGGGGTTGGCAACAAGCTGACATTGGCCAAAATCTGTCCCAATTTATAGGCCAGAGTGCAGTATGTACAAAATAACATTCTTGTTAATCACTGTCCTGCTTTGAGTCCTGATCCTAAACATTCAAAGTAATAGTCAAAATGGACAATTTGTTAGTCCTCCAACTGCTTACTGTTTCACTTTATACAATATGAAATTTTACTCAAAAATTCTTTCTTTTTTTTTTTTTTT
>NW_009959729.1:0-340 GCF_000747805.2 Chaetura pelagica | reverse complement strand
ATAGAATCATTTAGGTTAGAAAAGACCCTTAAAACCATTGAGTCCAATAAGTCCCTAGCACCAAATCCATAAGGATTGCAGTGATTTTCTGTACCTGATTGCAGTCAGTATTAAAACTCTTTTTTCAGACTACTTTTTCTTTGTAACATGGCCTACTTTGTCAAAAAGAAATGCAGGTTCTCATCTGAGTCAGCTCCTGTCTGACCCTAGGGATGTTTGAACCTGAATCCTGAATCACACCAGGTGTGAACAAAGCTTGGGATGCAACAAAACAGACATTTAAAAAAACAATGCTGAGCTCATTTGGCAGTTTTCAATACTAAGAGTATAGTTTAAAAAC
>NW_009959728.1:0-340 GCF_000747805.2 Chaetura pelagica | reverse complement strand
GGGATGCTGGACACAAAAAAAAATGACTTGGGTTCTGCACAAGGCTTGAAAAATCTGGACTGTGTGTAGTGATTCCTTATGCTTCAAAAGGGGAGCAGACAGGACATCTGAAAGCTTGTGACATTCTCTCAATTTCAAGCACAACTCAGGACAGTGAAAACCCTTCCCACAAACGGATGGAAAATCTCCAGTACATCTGCAGCCTGACAGCTGCCCAAATTCCACCACCTGCACCTCACCCACTGCTACCAACACATTGCCAATGTGAGAGAAGAAACCCAGAACTTTGGGAATCTTCCCACCTGCCTGAACTTCACCAGGAATGCTCTGGGCCTTCTCA
>NW_009959727.1:0-340 GCF_000747805.2 Chaetura pelagica | reverse complement strand
AAGACCTAGGATTGCAGCCAACAAGCCAGATGCTGATCTGCTGGACATCACTCTCCTGAACGGACTTTTTGCTCCATTCAAGACAACTAGTCACATGTTGGCAGGGGATACTTTTAAGTGCTGTGACTTTTCTATGCCCAAGGTTTTAGAACACCAATTTTCCTTATCTTTTTTTAGGGCTGTTCTTTTTGCTTTCTAGAGCATCTGTCCAAAGCCTTTGGACAAATCTGGTATAAGGCCTATCTCATTGTTGTGCAGGTTACCAAAAACTTTCAGGTCAACTCCCTAATTAACATCAACTTTTAAGAATTCTACTTCAAAAAGTAATTTAAATACAGTT
>NW_009959726.1:0-340 GCF_000747805.2 Chaetura pelagica | reverse complement strand
TGATAGAGAGCCTAAACTTATGTCCAGGATACTTGAATTGGGTGATGTTCAGATTACACTGGAAATAATCATGTTTTTATTAGCCTTTAAGGGTGCCAATACAAAGACAATGGTAAGGAATCTCCTCAATTTTAAGCAACTGATGAGTGGCCAGGATTACTCATGGTGAACCTTTAAAAAGTTTGTGTGCTGAAGAGCTGTGCTCTGAAATGCTGCCTCCTGCTCCATCCACTTTCTTGCCATGCATCCAAAAAAGCATTTTGGCTCCTGTGTTCCTCACCCAAAGTACCATACACCTGACTCCCTTAAACCTTTGTATCGTGTTTGCTAAGCTGTCTTT
>NW_009959725.1:0-340 GCF_000747805.2 Chaetura pelagica | reverse complement strand
AGACCAGATGGCTGTTGTGCCATTCAGAGGGACCTCAACAGTCTGGAGAAATGGGCAGACCGGAACCTCACACAGTCCAACAAAGGGAAATGTCAAGTCCTTCCCCTGGGGAGGAATAACACGATGCACCATTACAGGCTAGGGGCTGACTGGTGGAAAAGCAGCTTTGCAGAGAAGGACATGGGGATCCTGGTGGACAGCAAGCTGAATGTGAGCCAGTAACGTGCCCTTGCAGCAAAGGAGGCCAATGGTATCCTGGGCTGCATTAGGAATAGTGTTGACGGGAGACTGAGGGAGGTGATCCTTTCTCTCTACTCAGCACTGATGAGGCCACACCTGG
>NW_009959724.1:0-340 GCF_000747805.2 Chaetura pelagica | reverse complement strand
GGATTGAGTGTATCCTCAGCAAGTGTGCTGAAGGAAGGAAGTAAGTCTGGTATCCAATTTTTAGCAATAAGTCTCAGATACAACACCTGGAGAAAGTTCATAGGAAAACCATGACAATGATCAAAGGTGTTGGAAACACACCCTGAGACACAGTACTGTGTTTTCCAATGTAGAAAAGGGTGGAGGTGGGGACACAAACATGATAATGCCCATTAAATAAGGGAAACTGTTGCAAATAGGAAGGAAATAAGCTTTTCTCCATATCCATCATCCATAGGACAGAAATTCAGGGGTTGAAACTGCAACAGAACACATAGAATCATAGAATGGTTAAGGTTGG
>NW_009959723.1:0-340 GCF_000747805.2 Chaetura pelagica | reverse complement strand
CTCATAAACCTGTCATTATTAGTAAGCTGATTGCAACAACAAAATTCTAATGCAGGTAATAATGCAGCATATAAACCTGTGGAAAAAATCCAATCTTTCCATTAAATAATAGAATTAATCTAGAACTTTAAGTTCTTCTCAGGGTTGGTTGGTTTTTCTAAACTTTCTGTGATGATCACACTCTTCAAAAAACAAGGAAGGTTATTTCATAATCCTCTGTAAAATCAATCTTAACCCACTTATACTCTTTAATCTCAAATTTTCAGAAGAACAAAAGGCACTCTATGAGGTGTGATGGTTTCCATTCTGTGTGACTTTCACTCATGTTTGCTTGGAAAGA
>NW_009959722.1:0-340 GCF_000747805.2 Chaetura pelagica | reverse complement strand
AGAGAACTTTCAAGTGTCCATTTTTCTGACTGGTTTTGAAGATCTTCAACAGCTTTGCAAATGGATCTTGAAACTTAGTTGTAATTTCTATCAAAATTTGGGCATCAAGAAAGTCAGTTTTGCTGCTCCAAGGAAAACCATTTCATGTTTGAAGTAGCTGTGAGCTGTTGCAAAATGCTATCTGCTCTACTCTGGTTCCCCTGTGTGACTGTGTTCCCATGTTGTTGTAGAACACATGGATGTTCCCTAAGGCCTGGGGAGACAAATCTGACTTGTTAACATGCAAGTCCTAAAGTCAGAGAAATGGGAATGGTTGTGGCTTTCAAATGAATTTACAAAC
>NW_009959721.1:0-339 GCF_000747805.2 Chaetura pelagica | reverse complement strand
TGCACCACACAGCTTGGTGTCATCAGCAAACATTCTGAGGGTGCACTCAAGTCCACTGTCCATGTCCTTGACAAAGATGTTAAACAACACCAGTCACAATGCCAACCCTTGAGGAATGCCACTCATTGCTAGTCATCATCAAGCTGTCGATGGTCACTGTTAGAGTGCAGCCAATTTCTGATCCACTGAGCAGTCAATTCATCAGGTCCATGTTTCTGAAATTTGAAAAACAAGGACATCACACAAGACAGTCTTCCATTATGCACCAAAGCTGTAACCCCATCATAGAAGGCCCCCAGATTTGTCAGGCATGATTAACCTTTAGTGAAGCCATGTTGG
>NW_009959720.1:0-340 GCF_000747805.2 Chaetura pelagica | reverse complement strand
GTTTGGCCATATAAATTGTTGTTTCACCAGACTTCATTGTTTTGACCTGTTTGCAATGATTGTAAAGATAGATTATTCCAAAGCCTATGTGTCAGAAGTTAAGAAATTTGTCCAATTCTGTTTCTGTAATTTCCTGTTTGTTGGTGCCTTAAGCATCAGGAAAGGAACAGTCCTACTAACAGAGAGCTGTGCAGAGCACAAATCAATTTGCCTTCTGTACAGATAGATTTTATTTCAAAGGAATGTGTTGAAACAGCAAAAAAAACAGAAGGGCAAATCCCTCTTTCCACATATTAAGGAGTATGTCCTTTATGTGCTTCAGTCTTTCTCATTCATGCCC
>NW_009959719.1:0-338 GCF_000747805.2 Chaetura pelagica | reverse complement strand
TTTTTTCCCCCTCCTTCCTCCCTCTGCTTCCCCGATGTATCTATGTCTAGTGTCTAATTAGTATGCAATGGGATGCAGAGATTCCTCTGTTAAATATCTTGTTGCTTTCTGCTTGCCTTGATCTCTATAAGCAGGAGGATGATACACAGAGATCTGGGGCCTGCAGATCCAAGATGTGGAACAATTTCAGTTCTTATTACTTCATGTGAGAGTTCCATGCATCATTGTATGGGATGCTCAGTGCCACGGGACTCAGCTCCCTGTCTTGCACAGTTCATAGAATTGAATAATGGAATGGTTAAAGCTACAAGGGACCTTAAAGATCATCAGGTTCCAAC
>NW_009959718.1:0-340 GCF_000747805.2 Chaetura pelagica | reverse complement strand
AAAGAAGATAGCTTTAGGAGACAGCACCAATAGAACACACCAACAACTGAAAACTGCTCTTCCACATTCCATTAAAAAGCTGTAACTCTACTTTAGTCTTGGGTGAGTTGAGCAGGTTCAATCACAGGCACTAAATCTCTGGCCCTTCAGAGTGCTCTGCCCATTTGCAGTCAAACCTTTGGTGCTCCTGATGTTTTTTGCTCCTGCTCAACCCACCTCCTGCTGTTAAGTGTTCACATGATGCAAACAGTCACCAGGTTTTCCCCTCTTGACAGGTTTTTATACCCTCTGGCCTTTAGAGCTTCTAATGATGAACTTCTCTGTGCTGGCAATTCCAAAG
>NW_009959717.1:0-340 GCF_000747805.2 Chaetura pelagica | reverse complement strand
GCCCTCTCTGGGCACTGAGGAGCCTGTGGGGCTGCAACGGCCCTTGGCACCCCCGGCTTCCCGTGCCCCCCGCTCTGCTCAGCCCCTGGGACAGGGATGAAGGGCTCAGCTGGCACTTGGCCCCTGCTCAGCCGGGTGCCCCAGCTGTCGGGTGCTGACACATCTGGGTGCTGTGTCCTGTCCCCAGCAGCTGGGAGGGTCACCCCCACCCAAGGGGGGTGTCAGGGTCCTGCAGGTTTGTTGCTGCACCCACCCCCCAGCACCAAGCCCTGCGCTGCCTCTGGGAGCCCAGCCCGTCCTCCACTCCTGCCTCCGTGTCCCTTCCTCCTGCCCTCACCTC
>NW_009959716.1:0-339 GCF_000747805.2 Chaetura pelagica | reverse complement strand
AGTGAAGCCCAGGATGTCAATGGCACTCTGAGAAAAGAATCATGAGAGGGAGGGCTGGGCCTGTGAAAGGTCAGAGCCACCTAAGAAAGCCCGTGTGCGTTACTTACATCTGTGGCCATCAGCTCCTCCTGGTCATTAATGCTGGGAACTGTGATCTCGCCTTGACTCACATAAAGATAGTCATATGGGTTGGTGGTGATCAGTAACATCTCTGAAAGGAAGGGCAAAACACATGCAGGTCAAATGCAATTGGCACCTACAGGAATGAGATGTAGTTCCGTGGCCTTTGTCTGCAGAGGTTTGTGGCGTTTCCTACCAATTAGCTCGGGCTTCTTGTTG
>NW_009959715.1:0-339 GCF_000747805.2 Chaetura pelagica | reverse complement strand
TAAAACACCCGCCGATCAAATTATTTCAGGACTAGTATTCGGGCAGTCCATCTGCCCAGTCCATTGCACATAAAAGTAAGCATTACCTATATTCTAAGATATCTGTACCTGCATTCCCTTTGAACTAGTTGCTGTTTAAATTCACTGAGCCTGGAGATGAAGTTTTGCTGAATAGTTAAGGATTTTAAATTTGAATCAGCATATGTGAACATAGTAGGTGGTTGGCATGTGTAGAAGAAAGAGCTCAATTGCATGCTGCCCAAAGTCCAGAAAAAGGAAGCTGTGGACTACATACACAGCAGTTTAGGCAAATATATATATGGGATTGTGTGTGTGTGT
>NW_009959714.1:0-339 GCF_000747805.2 Chaetura pelagica | reverse complement strand
AGGCCCACCAGAGATGAGCCCAGGGGTGAAGGGCCAAGGATGGGGTGAAATCAATAGCCCAGCTCAAGTGTATTTACAGTTCTGCATGGAGCATTGGGCAACAGACAGGCTGAGCTGGAAGCCACTGGCAGCAGGACAGCTGTGACCCAGTTGCCATCCCAGTGGGTGGCTGGCATGGCTGGAATGCTGCAATGGATGGGTATCAGCTCTTCAGAAGGGACAGGCAAGAAGAAGAGGAGGCAGCCCAGCCCTGTGTGGTAGGGAGTGTTCTGACTGTATAGAGCTCAGCTATAGTGGTGATAAAGTTCAGTGTTTATGGGTAAGGATGAAGGGGAAGGT
>NW_009959713.1:0-339 GCF_000747805.2 Chaetura pelagica | reverse complement strand
GATGGAGTCCCAGGAGGTGCCCAGACTCACCTTCCTCCTCAGCACTGGCGAGTTCTCTCAGCACCCCACACAGCCCCACCTCCCTCCTGCAGCACAAACCAGGGTCAGCACCACCTGGGTCACCCCCCAACCACCCCTAAGACCCCTCCCCAGGGTCCCTTCCACCTCCCCCCCCACACACTGCTGAGAGGCCAGAGGGGCCTCCACCTCATCCTGGGGTGATCAAGTTTGAGCCTCAACCCAATAGGGAGATTTGACTTCCATGGGGCTGGAACCAGAACTATGAGATGGGTTGGAGGGACCTCCAGGAGCATCCAGATCCACCCCCTGCATGGGCAG
>NW_009959712.1:0-339 GCF_000747805.2 Chaetura pelagica | reverse complement strand
CCAGGTTGGATGGGCTTGGAGTAACCTGGTGGGTGGTGTCTCATCTCTTAATTTGTGTGAGGATCTGGCTGCAAATAGGTAGGTTAGAAAACAGGGAAAACTGTCCCCAGAAGATGCCCAGTAGTCTGCAGTGAGCTGCATAACATTCAACAACTAGTTCTACTTTCTCAAAATTCATTACAGATATTTTTTAGTGCTAGTCATGGTTTTTTAAGATCTGCTTGGAAGAAATCAGTTGATCACAAAGTATGAGCTGGAAAGGGAATGTTCTGGGAGTAAGGGCAAGGTGTGAGTAGTGTTTCTTAATGTAGTACTAGTCAAAAACTGGCATTCAAGCCC
>NW_009959711.1:0-338 GCF_000747805.2 Chaetura pelagica | reverse complement strand
GGAGCAGCTCCACAAGGAGGTGAATAAAGAGGTAGGTATTGTTGTCTGGTAGGTGGGTACAGCCTCAGGGACCTTACCTCAGTAGCCATCTGTGTTGGGAGCAGCTGAGCTGTGGGGCCATCAAGAACCTGAGGAGCCAGTTGTGGAGGCAGCAAAGGGGCTCTCCCCAGGGGGAAGGCAGGCCTGCTTGCTCCTAGGGGAGCAGCATGGGGAGAAGGGACAGAACACACACAACTGAAGGGAATTTTGGCTTTTCCCCCTTTCTGTGCCCAGGTGTATCTGTACCTCTTGATATCCAACAGCAATCCCAGACCCTTCAGAAGCAACACCTCCGTGTT
>NW_009959710.1:0-339 GCF_000747805.2 Chaetura pelagica | reverse complement strand
AAAAAAAAAAGACATGTTAAGCAAAGCTAAAAAGCCCAGGGCCAAATACTTGCACATGCTATACCATTCTTTTACTTCGAAGGTATAGCAAACTCTCCACCTGCAGCCATTATGTCCTGATATTGGTTATTTTTCCAAGAGTTGCATATGATTTTAAATGACTGAGGGGAGAAGTGATGGGGTTTAAGACTGCTTAGTTTTGAACATGGCTAAATTGGATAGACCACAGTGGCCCATTCTGGTCCTAAAGCTGTGATGCCGCAGACAGAGAAGTGTAGGCAAGTCACAAGGAGTTAATTCTCCAGGAAATAAAACAACAACAAGCCAAACCAAACCAAA
>NW_009959709.1:0-338 GCF_000747805.2 Chaetura pelagica | reverse complement strand
GATTTTTGCCAACTTGCCTAAGACACAGACACCACTGAATCCAGACACACCTAAGGTTACTGGATTCCTGTGGCACAAGTGGTACTGAGCGTACCACCAGCCTAAGCCAACACGTTAGCATCCCTCACCATCTCTTCCTTGTTGGTGAGAACAAGTCGCAGCGTAACACCTCTCCTTGCTGGTTCCTCAATTGCTTGGAAATACCTGTGTCCTGGTTTTGTCTTGGATGGAGACAATTCTCTTCTTAGTAGCTAAGTAGCTTTGTGTTTTGGATTTGGCATGGGATTTGATATATGAAGAAGGTTTCATAATATACTGATGTTTTTAGTTGTTGCTAA
>NW_009959708.1:0-339 GCF_000747805.2 Chaetura pelagica | reverse complement strand
CATTTTTCCATGGATTTGAGGAGCAGTTCCCTCTGGGAACCCCCCTGGAGGAGCAGAGCAGAAGTTCAACCTCCAGGCAGTGACCTTCACGAGGGCCAAATTCCAGCAGCTGCTGGAAAATCAATCCAGCAGCCCCAGATCCCAAACTTCCAGTTAATCACTAACTGGGATTGTTTCACCCTCCCAGTCTGTCCACTCCAAATTCCCAACAGGGAAGAAATTCTGTGGCTGAATGTACCAGAGCTTCTGTTTTTTGGGGATTATTCTTGGTCTTCTCCTGGGCGTCGCATCGTCGTTCTTGGGTCATTGAGGCAACTTGAAGATGTTTCTAAATCAATT
>NW_009959707.1:0-338 GCF_000747805.2 Chaetura pelagica | reverse complement strand
TATATTTTTCTAAGCTAGTTTTTATTAAGACTGTCCCTCCAGTCAGTTCACAGGGCATTAGTTTGCAACAGCAGAGGTACAGGGACACACAGTGAAGAATGGAACAAGAATGAAGTCATCCCTTTTGTCAGCTGCTGACTCTTGTATCGGACCAATGAAACAAGTGAACCGTATCTTATCATTAGTTCCAGCTGAAATCAGAACTGAGGAATTAGCACAAGAACACCAAGTAATAGAGAACTCACAGCTACTAATTTCCTGAAATGTTCCCTGTTAGAGGAAAGCCCCAAAATGCTCCCTGTTAAAAGAGAGCCCTGATATTACCAAATAGATGACCT
>NW_009959706.1:0-338 GCF_000747805.2 Chaetura pelagica | reverse complement strand
TTTTTTTTTGCTTTACAGCAAAAACTAGAATTTTGCTGCTGGAATATTTCTGGCTGTCAGTGTTGCAAGGAACAGCACGGCCTGATCTCAAGATACTTGGCAGGCATCTTTATCACCTTTGAAAAATCTGGGTAGGATGTGATCTTTGTTATGCTGGTGTGAATGCAGGAGCTGCAGATCGAGGGGTTTGTCTTTGCAATGAGACACTTCTTGCAGCTCAAGAAATGCAAATGCAATCACCCAGCTTTACCCCTCCCCTCCAAAACAAACAGTAATCAAAGTGGCTCTTAGAGCCTGACATACAACAGAACCCAATAGATGAACCTGACCAAGGCAGT
>NW_009959705.1:0-338 GCF_000747805.2 Chaetura pelagica | reverse complement strand
TGAAGTCTGCACAGCAGCAGAGCTACTGCCTCTACTGCTGTTTCCTTTGCAAAGCAAACATACCAGCCCACATCCTCCTGCTGCCCTAAGGGGGCCCAAACAGTGGCAACTGACAGGTTTGGTCTGGATGTTTAGAAGAGGTTCTCTGTGGCTTCAAGACCCTCTGTAGAATGGCAGCAACCAAAACAAATGCTTCCAAATGAATGGAAGAAACCACAGTTCTTTCTGCTCCCTCAAGCTGGCTTCTGAAGACAGCAGAACTTTGTCTCTGTTATTCAGGATCTTCATCTCACCCTGGTACCTCCTTAGTAATTTGTTTATCCTACCTGTTCCAGAAG
>NW_009959704.1:0-338 GCF_000747805.2 Chaetura pelagica | reverse complement strand
GTTTGAGTACAATCTGCATTTTTTCTGCATCAGCAGTGGGTAGGAGGGTTACCCTCTCATGACTTTGCACAACCACTGATAGAAATAGAGCAAAAAATTTTAGATGAATAGTTTATTCATTGCAAAAGGCAACTTTGGGTGACTGGAACAACATATGAGTCCCTGCTAAATTAATTGGGTACTTTCAGATGGAATTTGAATAATGGAGAGAGTGTGGGATTGTTTGTTTCAGTGTTTTTAAATTAAATATGTCTTGATTGCTTCTTGTTTTGTTTTGAGACATGTTCACATATGATTTAAAAATGGAAGATGAAGTAGATGTTTCTGAAAAAAAAAAA
>NW_009959703.1:0-338 GCF_000747805.2 Chaetura pelagica | reverse complement strand
GGAAGTTCAACAAGGCCAAGTGCAAGGTCCTAAACCTAGGTCAGGGCAAACAAGCACAAATGCAGGCAGGGTGGAGAATGGATTGAGAGCAACCTTGAGGAGAAGGACTCAGTGGATGAGAAGCTTAACATGAGCCAGTAATGTGTTCTTGCAGCCCAGAAACCTAACTGTGTCCCGGGCTGCATCAAAAGCAATGTGGCCAGATGGTCAAGGCAGTCAATGCTCCCCCTCTGTTCTCATGAGACCCTATCTGGAGTTCTGTGTCCAGCTCTGGAATCCCCAACACAAGAAGGACATGGAACTGCTAGAGCGAGTCCAGAGAAAGGCCACAAAGATGA
>NW_009959702.1:0-338 GCF_000747805.2 Chaetura pelagica | reverse complement strand
CACAAATAGTGTCCATATTGAAAAGTTCTATTCTTTTTTTATTCAAGTGCATTGCCAGAGGATGTAACTAGCTGTTTGCTTCTGGTAATGAAGAAAAAGCATCAATATTCTTTTATAGCTTCTGTATCCAACTTCTGTTATGAACAATTTGTGCATATCTGGGTTTCCTCTTACAGATTGATCAGCTTTTGTTCTTGTATTTTTCGTTTAGTTGACGTTAAGCTGGTTAAGAAATAATATTTAGAAGACAGTAATCCTTGGTTCTAATCAAGGAGTGTTAAGAAAGTAATGGATTAATTTAATTCAAACCCTTCAAGTTGAGAGATTTTCTTTTAAAT
>NW_009959701.1:0-338 GCF_000747805.2 Chaetura pelagica | reverse complement strand
TTTTACCTCAGTCACAAGAGAGGTTCCCGGTGAGTCGTAGACCCAGCCGTCCCGGCAGAGACCCAGAGGGACGGCGCTCCGGTTGCCCACCAGGCTGCCCAGGGGGTCGGTGCAGCTGACACCCGTCGTGTTCCAGTCCACCTCGTACCTCCTGCAGCGGCTGCTGAAACTGGCCCCGTGGCCACCCCACTCAGGAACTGTGAGATTCAGCTGCTCCTCCAGGCTCCAGCCACAGCGCTGGCTCAGCTCAGCCACCCCAGGGCTGAAGCAGCGGTGCTCGGGGATGAACCCAAAGAAGACAACACCCACATACACTGGGGTGAAGGCAGCAGAAAGCA
>NW_009959700.1:0-338 GCF_000747805.2 Chaetura pelagica | reverse complement strand
GCCCCATTCACTACAACCCTTTAAGCCCTGCTGTTCAACAAGTTCTTCATCTGGTGCGTGAGGCACCTCCTCATCTTACAGCTGGACAACTCATTCAGAAGGATGTTGTGAGGGACAGTGTCAAAAGCCTCACCAAAGTCCAGAAAAACCACATCCACCACCTTCCTTTCATCCACTAGGCAAGTGACCTTATTGTAGGGTATTAGTTACACAGTACTTTCCCTTTCTGAACCCGTGATGACTCCTGCATGCTGGTTGTATTGTTCTTTAAATGTCTTTCAGTAGCACCCAGTATGATCTCTGTAATTTTTCCAGGTACTGAGGTTAGACTAGCAGGT
>NW_009959699.1:0-338 GCF_000747805.2 Chaetura pelagica | reverse complement strand
AGACTGACAGGCCTGTAGTTCCCTGGATCCTACTTCCAGTCCTTCTTGTAGATGGGCATAACATTAGCCAGCTTCCTGTCATCTGGGACCTCCCCTGTTGACCAGGATGTTGCTAAATGATGAAGAGAGGCTTAGCAAGCTCCCCCAACAGCTCACTCAGGACTCTAGGGTGGATCCCATCAAGGACCATAGACTTGCATGTGTCTAGGTACAGAAGCAGATGATTTACTACTAGTAAGGGATGGAGACTCTCCTCTGTCTTTTTTTAATTGTTGATGTATATACAAAACCTTTTTTTGTTGTTCTGTATGTCAGTGGCCAAGTTGAGCTCCAGCTGG
>NW_009959698.1:0-338 GCF_000747805.2 Chaetura pelagica | reverse complement strand
TCTGGTTTTAGTCACAGAATTCTTAAGTACATTGTATACAAAATCAAAGACATTTCATTTACATTTATCCTGCAGAAGTAACATAGTCTACTGGTCATTGCATAGTACTCGTTTCCTCAACTACAGGGTTTACTTTTATAATTAATAGATACTTTTGCATTATCAGACTGAATCCATAGAACTAAGTGATCTTAATGACTGTTCTGTGGCCATAAACTAGTGGGTAATTACTAGTTTGAATTATTTTCATTCTGAAAATGATGAAAAGGTCAAGAAGAAATAACCTCAAGTTGTGCTGGGGATGTTTATATTAGGAAAAATTTCTGTACTGAAAGAGT
>NW_009959697.1:0-338 GCF_000747805.2 Chaetura pelagica | reverse complement strand
AAAAAAAAAGTAGTTTCAACAACTCCCTAGTATGCCACTTGGTAGTTAAGTCAAAATCCAGAGTATTGGGTGTCACCTCAGTGCTGATGCTGCAACCCACCTCTGACTGCAATGACCAGCAAACTCTTCTCAAGAATTAATCTATTTTCCTTTTTTTTCCCTCTTCCTGAACACCCCTTACTTTACTCCTCTCCCCTTCAGCAAGTGGAATTAGGTCACTGCTGTGTTTTGGCTCACTTCACATCATCTGTTTCTGCTTTATAAAGGAAGGCAGCAAAAAGAGACTTTTTGGCTCACCTTGATCCTCAAGCCCTGCCATTTTCACAGTTGTTGTTTGG
>NW_009959696.1:0-338 GCF_000747805.2 Chaetura pelagica | reverse complement strand
CCAACCATTAACCCTACTCTACCAAGTCCAAGGGAATGTCCAAGGGAATAACAGCATCTTAGTTTCCAGAGTCCTTCAGTGACCCTTATCATCTGCATTTCAACCACTGATGTATGACACACCCTCACTTCAAGATAATATGTTATTGGTCTATAACCTCAGAAACACAAGCTATTAGGGTCATAGGGGCTTTATGATACTATTTATGTTCTAGAAAAACTCTTGTGCCACATAAAGTCAGGTAAGATTGTAGCTTCTATGGATGTCACTAATTTCTCTTGGAAAGAGATCAGAACACTGCACAAGCAACACTTCTTTGCTGACAACAGCTACATCTG
>NW_009959695.1:0-338 GCF_000747805.2 Chaetura pelagica | reverse complement strand
AAACAATAGACTTCAAGAGTTGTGGAATTAGCACAACAAAGGCACTTGAAGTGGCAGGTTTGTTAGTGAGAGCCCTGTTTGTAGCTGTGGCAGTGCATAGGGCAGCTGTGCCATTTAGCCCTATTTTGGCTTTGTTGAATTGGATAGCTCTAAAGAGAATGACCATGTTTACAAATGAGTGTTGCTCTCAAGAAGTGTTTGATATCATGGTTTGAGAAGAGTTAATACTTAAGCTTTGCTGTTGCAAAGCATGTGCCCAAAGCTTGTGTTATGCCTTAGATGAACATCAATGCACACATACCTAGAGCATGCTGAGTTGGAAGGGACCCATCAGGATC
>NW_009959694.1:0-338 GCF_000747805.2 Chaetura pelagica | reverse complement strand
TTCACCAAACTGCCATGACTTTTCAAATATGGAACATGGCTTGGCAACTACTTCAGGACTCTGGGATGCATCTCATTAGGTACCACAGAATTCTGTATGTTGAGGTTCCTCAGATAGTTGTGAACCTTGTTTTTGCTTATGGTGAGAGGGACTTTGTCTGTCTGGTCTCTGTACTGTAGGCCATCAACTTGAGAGCCATGATAAGAGAGGTTGCCAGTGAAGACCGAGTCAAAAAAGGTGTTTTGAATCTCAGCCTTATCCTCATCAATTGTTACCAGTTCACCACTGTTGCTCATCAGGGGTGTTAGCTTTCTTTAACCTTCCTTCTCTGGTTTACA
>NW_009959693.1:0-338 GCF_000747805.2 Chaetura pelagica | reverse complement strand
CTGCATGGAGGAGAATGAAAGCATGTGCTCACTTAGGGATGGAGAAACTTCAGGAAGAGAGGAGCTCTTTCATCTTTTTGCTAGTCATTACAATTTATTATGTGTTATATTTTGCTCTTTGCCTTCCCCTGATGTAAACATTATGCTGTGAGTACTTTTCTATTAGAAAGAGCCCAGAAAACAAGGTTGTATGCTACTCTTTATATTGCTTTTAAGCCTGGAATATCTTTTTTCCAAAGCAACTAATAATGTTTGGTATCCACCTACAAGTACATTGAAAAAAAAACCTGTTCCATACCTAAAGCAGGGTGAAAGCAGGGACTGGGAGAGTGAATTAC
>NW_009959692.1:0-338 GCF_000747805.2 Chaetura pelagica | reverse complement strand
TCCTCTTGACACCTGCCCTTTAGATATTTATTGGTAGTGATAAGATCTGCTCTCATCCTCCTCTTGCCCTGGCTAAACATGCCCAGGTCTCTCAATCTTTCCTTTTAAGAAAGAATCAAAATGAAGACTACATTCACAGAACAGCTGAGATAGGAAGGCACCTTGGTACATCACCTAGTCCAACCTCCCTGCTCAAACTAAGGTCTCCTTCAGCAAGTTGCTCCGGGCCCTGTCCAGTCACAATAGTAAATATCTTCAGGGATAGACTTTCCACAATTTCTCCAGGTTTGGTCACCCCAACAGTGACATGGAATTTCCTGCATTTCAGTTTGTGCCCA
>NW_009959691.1:0-338 GCF_000747805.2 Chaetura pelagica | reverse complement strand
GGACACTCTGGGGGGTCCTGGTGTCACCAGTGTGGTGGGAGGTTCTTGAGGGTCCCCGTGTGACTCTGGGACAGTGGGACAATCTCGGGGGTTCCCCTGGTGACACCAGGGTGGTGGGACACTCTGGGGGGTCCCCAGGTGACACTGGGGTGGTGGGACCATTGTCAGAGGTCCCAGTGTCACCAGCCCACTGGGATATTCTTGGGGGACCCCAGGTGACACTGGGGGTGGTGAGAGGCTCTGGGTGGTGGCCCCTTTGGTGTCCTCCTTCCCCGTCACCACAGCAGGACACTTTTGGGGGTCCCAGTGTCAGCGGGGTGGTGGGAAGCTGGTACCCC
>NW_009959690.1:0-338 GCF_000747805.2 Chaetura pelagica | reverse complement strand
CCTGAAGGTTCTTTGGGGTCTCCTGGTGGTTCTTTTGGGTCCCTCGAGCCTCCTAGGGCCTCCTGGGCTTCCCTGGGGGGTCGAGGAGCTCCAGATGGACCCGTGTCCCCTCCCCACCCCTTCCCAGAACGCCATCATGTTCGGGAAGAAGCGTCACACGGACGTGCAGTTCTACACCGAGGTGGGGGAAATCACCACCGACCTGGGCAAGCACCAGCACATGCACGACAGGGATGACCTCTATGCTGAGCAGGTCAGGAAACCCCCCTGGAGGTGCCACCAGGGGGGGTGGGACCTGGTTCTGGGGGGTGGGACCAAGGTTGGAGGTTCTGGGACCA
>NW_009959689.1:0-338 GCF_000747805.2 Chaetura pelagica | reverse complement strand
TGCTCCCAAGCCGATATTAAGCCTGCTCAAACACTGCACCACCTTCTCCTCCCATTGTGTGCTGCACCCCACACCCAGCACCAAAGCAGAGATAAGCCCCCCTTCCCCACCCTCCTGCTGTGACTCAGGCTGGCAAGGAGCCTCACATCTGCTTCTCATCTAACACTCTCCCCCGCTCTGACCCTTTCCTTTTCACTCCCTTCGGTGGGTTTCTCTCCAGGGACAAGGCTGGGGGGAGTGGGGGAGGAAGAGAAAGAGAGGGAGCTGGGTCCTCATCCTTCACCCCTTCCTTTTGTTTGTTTTTTGTTTTTTTTTTTATGGAGCACCCCAAAAATAGA
>NW_009959688.1:0-338 GCF_000747805.2 Chaetura pelagica | reverse complement strand
AGGATCCCCTTGGTCTTTCCTAATTAAAAAGAATCACCCCAGTCTCCCTTAATGAAAGGGGATCTCCTTGATCTTTACTGATTAATGAAAATCCCCTGGGTCTTCCCTGATTAACAAGGATCCCCTCAATCGTCCCTAATTAAAGGAGATCTCTTTGATCTTTCCTGATTAAATAGGATCCCCTCAGTTTTTCCTGATTAAGGAGGATCACCCCAGTCTTCCCTAATTAGGGGGGATTCCCAGAGTCTCCCCTGATTAACAAGGATTCCCTCAATCTGCCCTAATTAAGGAGGATCACCCCAGACTCCCCTAATTAAAGGAGATCTCCTTGACCTTTC
>NW_009959687.1:0-337 GCF_000747805.2 Chaetura pelagica | reverse complement strand
AGAAGGTGTTTTTTTCATGCAACCTTACTTGCTAGTAAGGAAAATCAAATTTCTTCTAAGGCAAAAAATGCACTAACAGCTCCATCTTTTTATGGTAATAACAGTAAATAAATTTAATGTTGTACTTCAGTTCTGCCAAATAGTCATCTAAAGCAACAAAAATAATATGAGTCCAGTTTGTTCTGCCAATTTCTGAAGGTATCATAGAGGTTAAATAACAAATACCTAATGTTTCTGCTTTGGCTGGTGTTATAAAGGAAATTGGATAAACACTGAAACATAAATCAAGAAAAGTTGCTAGAGAATTATGTCATCAGTTAGAAAAATGTGCCATACT
>NW_009959686.1:0-337 GCF_000747805.2 Chaetura pelagica | reverse complement strand
AAATGCTTTTCCTTACTCTTCCCACCTAAGCCTCTTGTTTGCCTTCCTTCATTTCTAGAAACTGCCTTTTCTGGCTTTCCCTTGTCCTTAACAAGCAGTGGATCCAGCTGCCAGGCACTGGGAAGGAGTGCAGCCTGTTTTCTTCTATTTTTATGTGTGTATGATGTACAGGGAGAGTTTTCGACCTCTGAGTTCTTCCAAGGTAGAGGGAAGTTGTGGTGTGATATTAGCTGAAACTTAGCCTGCATTTAGTGAACTTGAGTAAGGTTTATGTTAATCATAGCAAGCTCAAACCCAGATAAATTCTGCCAGACTTCGTGTTTCCTGGGGCATTTCA
>NW_009959685.1:0-337 GCF_000747805.2 Chaetura pelagica | reverse complement strand
CCCCCCCCATCCTACTTCCTCTCCATCTCCCACTTTTCTGTCACTCAGCACAAGCAGAGGCAGCCCAGCCCCTGCAGGCTGCAAACTGAGTCACATCTGGCTGGAAACCTTCCAACCAGAACACCCAAATAGTGCTGATGAACTGAGCTGTTTTCCTCTGGGAGCAGGACTGCCAAGACAACTACCAGGGGGTGCTGTGCTGTGGTTTCAGATGTGGTATGTCTGGCACAGCAAGTAAACAGTTCTGAGCCCATCCCCTGAACAGGGGGGACACTGAGAAGGGCACCAGGTCCTACAGGTGGGAAACAGCTCATTTGTGCTGCTGACCCAGAAGCCA
>NW_009959684.1:0-337 GCF_000747805.2 Chaetura pelagica | reverse complement strand
TATTCTTTATTATTTTGGCTGTTTAGCCTTCATAAATTTTTCTAAACATGATGCCTCTCCCAAATCAAAGAACACAAGAAAAAAATTCAACACTCAATTTGATTTGCATCATCTAAATATGAAAAATAGAGGCCAACAATGAATAAAGAGAGGTGTAACACAGAAAAAATGGACAATGTACAGGTACTAAAGAGAGTTTCATTGCTAATTCATGGGTTGACTTGGCCAAGTAAAAGAAGGAATGGTCATCTGTGAGAGGACAAACATAGATCCCTTAAACTGTGCGTGCTTCCCTTTTAGTTCACAGCTCTTTTATTGGACAGTGACAAAATAAGTA
>NW_009959683.1:0-337 GCF_000747805.2 Chaetura pelagica | reverse complement strand
GCTTTATCCTGGCTCAAACCAGGACAAAAGGATACTAGTTGTTTCATTGGTAATTATGCTTGGTGTAGCTAAGATTCTTCTTAATTTTTCTTGGCCAAAAGCTGTACAATGGTACAGTGTTTATAAATTTGAATGCATTTCAATCAAGTTTCCTGCAAGTTGTGGTAAATACATCTGGTTTTGGATGAGAACATTTAAAAGTAAGTATTTCTAGGAGATACACTTGTGATTTAAGCAAATTATTGCCCCTGTTAAGCAGAGTCCACTGTATCAAGGGAGACAATTAGAACAAAATAGTACCTGTTGTGAGTGGTAGAAGGAATCAGGAAGGAAACAG
>NW_009959682.1:0-337 GCF_000747805.2 Chaetura pelagica | reverse complement strand
AGGAGGAATGAAGAAAAAGAAAGGGTGGAGAAGGAGTCCAACAAGATTGGAGAGGGAGAATTAGACCATAGCATGCTGAAAAGGTACCCATAGTGATGTAGGCAACAGGTGCATTTTCTTGCAGGTTAATGTATATTCATCTTGTCTGTGTTTGGAGGAGAAGAATATATCCAGCTGAAGGGTCAAGTCAAAAGGTTTGGAAGAGAAGAATTAGAGACTGTGAGGCATGGAAAGCAGGGCTGTGGTGGCTGTATATTCTGCACAGAGCCTGCATCTGCTTGGCTGGCTATAACCCTGCAAGGCAGACAGGAGCAAACCACACAGTGTGTGTGTGTGT
>NW_009959681.1:0-337 GCF_000747805.2 Chaetura pelagica | reverse complement strand
TAGCCCTGAATTTGTAGTGGAGTCCAAATGGGTTCCAAAAGAGAAGCCTAACTGGATGGACTCCAAATGGCATTAAAATAGTGCCCAAATGGACTCCAATAGATTTAAATAGTGTCTAGAGTCAAACGGAGTCCGCGTGAGTCCAAGAGGAGCCCGGTACAGGCCTACAGGCTGCAATGATATCACGATGGGAGCTCAAGAAAGGCTTTACAGAGCCAAGTAGAGATAAATCGAGCTCCAAACAAGTTCTCTAGAGTTCAGAAATTGTCATTAGAGTCAGAACCGGTCAGATACAGTAACAAGGATTTCAAGTAGGCAAAGACCATAAAAGGGAGAC
>NW_009959680.1:0-337 GCF_000747805.2 Chaetura pelagica | reverse complement strand
TACAAACAAAGCCTGAAAATGCCACAGCCAATTCACTGGGGTCTGTGGGAACAAAATAATTTCTTCACATTGAGTAAACAAGCTGTTTCCTTGCTCCAGAGCTGCCCCTGGAGGGCCTGAGCAGCCCACATCACTGCTAGTTCAGAGCAACCCCACCAGAGGCTTTGGCAAGGCTTCCTCACTCAGGTGCCTGAACTGAAGGGCTTGAAGGGATTTAAGTGGAGGCAGAGCATGGATTTCATGCCTTCCCTCAGGCTCCTCAGAAGGAGCTTCTGCCTTTGAAGGCAGACCCTATTCCCACGGGCAACAGTGGGAAGAAACCCTGGGGCTGCCGACA
>NW_009959679.1:0-337 GCF_000747805.2 Chaetura pelagica | reverse complement strand
TTTTTCACACAACAGTTTTCATTCAACCCTGAGCAGCACTTACCAGAAAGGCTAACCAGAATTAATTCACCACACGTCACTCACACAACCGAACCCTACAGGTAGCAAACGGTGACTATTTTCTACCACAGACACAAGCACATAGGAAATAAAGTACCTAAATTTCTCTTTTACCTTTCTTCAGAAGCTTCTTCACTTTCACGTAGCTGCCCTGCCTGACGTAGTCATGCAGTTCTGCTTCCAGGGAATCTCCTCTCACACTTCCAAGCTGGACTGGGCAGGGCATTGGAGGAGCGAGCGCATGAGCCATGTTCCTCCCTGGAGAGAACCAGGAAAA
>NW_009959678.1:0-337 GCF_000747805.2 Chaetura pelagica | reverse complement strand
GCCCATGCAGGGGGTTGGATCTAGATGACCTGGAAGGTCCATCCAACCCACTCCATGATTCTATGACTCTGTAGAAGAGGACCAGGAGAGCCCAGAAGCCCTGAGGCTGGTGAACGGCCCCAACCGCTGCGCCGGGAGGGTGGAGATTTTCCACGGCCACCAGTGGGGGACAATCTGTGACGACGGTTGGGACCTGAAGGACGCGGCCGTGGTCTGCAGGCAGCTGGGCTGCGGGACGGCCGCGGCGGCCCCGGGGGGAGCTGCCTTTGGGAGGGGACGTGACCCCATCTGGTTGGACAGAGTGTCCTGCTTCGGGGTGGAGAACGCGCTGGTGGAG
>NW_009959677.1:0-337 GCF_000747805.2 Chaetura pelagica | reverse complement strand
ACATGGGTTGGAAAAAATAAAACTACTAATAAAAGGCAACTTGTTCATTTTAAGGTTTTCTCCTCTGCTGTTCCATAGAGTGTCAAAGTGCAGGTTCCTGAATGAACATACTTCACAGGTGGTGACCTATTCTCTTTAATCTTCTACCCACGTCATCAGAGCCTGGAAATTAATTTTCATAACCCCAGTCCTAGTGTCAGTGGTCACAGGAGGTCACATATAACTGAATTTTATTATATTAATGAAATAAACCCATGAAGTAGTAATTAACTTGCATGCAATTTAATGGTACAAATAGCTTTTGGATTACTTTTATTTTCCATGTTGTTTTGCGAAA
>NW_009959676.1:0-337 GCF_000747805.2 Chaetura pelagica | reverse complement strand
AAGGGGGTGCGGGAGGGGCGGGTTGGAACGCTGCAGACTGGTTTAACGTGCTCCTCTCCCTGTGAAATCCCTCGTGGCTGTGTGCCTCAGAAAGCTGCAGAAAAAAACCCAGAAAATACCCCGAATTCTGTAAGTTTGGTTATCACTGCTGAGCATCTTACTCACGGCCCTCAAGGTTTATGTTTCATGCAACTGAGGAGGTAAAAACAGTGAAAGAGATGAGTAAAGAATGAACACTGCCAGGATAACACAGACGATGGGCCTTGCAGCAGACGGGAGGGGTGTTGGTTCAGCCGAGCAGGGGTAGGAAAGCCCGGGATGCAGCATCTCTGGGTAG
>NW_009959675.1:0-337 GCF_000747805.2 Chaetura pelagica | reverse complement strand
CTCCATTCACCACAACTCTTTGGGCCTGATCATCCACCCAGATTTTTACCCAGAGAAGCATACACTAGTCTAAGCCCTATTTAGCCAGTATCTCCAGGATAATGCTGTGGGAAACAGTGTTGAAGGCCTTAGTAAGGTCCAGGTACATGACATACACAGACCTTCCCTCATCCACTAAACATGTCACCTTGTCATAGAATGAGATCAGGTTACTCCAGCAGGACCTGCCTTCCATAAACCCATGCTGATTGTCCTGCATGTGCTGTATAATGGCACTCAAGATGATCTGTTGTATAACCTTATGCTGCACCAAGGTCAGATTGACAGGCCTGTAGTT
>NW_009959674.1:0-337 GCF_000747805.2 Chaetura pelagica | reverse complement strand
CCCAGTGAACAGGGTGAGTCTCACTGGTGTCTGGATAAAGCCTTGTAGTAATGAAGCACGAGGAGTATGTTACCTGAGGAGGCTGCAGCATCTCTCACTGGAGGTCACAGAAGGGGTGGTGGTATCTACCAAGAGTAGGAATTAGTTGGAGGTGTTGGGAGTGAGGAAATGGAAGGTTTGGTTTGAGCTGGAAAGCAGTGAAGAGGAAGAGGGCTGAGAACCTGGTTTCAGCAAACCTGAAGTAATTTGGTTTATCTGTGAGTCATCAACATTGATTTACTTGGGTCTACTTGCAGATGAGATCACACAGAGATCATGGAAAAATCAAAAAGAGAAT
>NW_009959673.1:0-337 GCF_000747805.2 Chaetura pelagica | reverse complement strand
AGAAGGACCTTGTATCCAAATCTGGGAGCAGGGCTCACTCCCTCCACCACTGCTTCCCCTCCCCCCTTCCCAAAACCAGGCAGGTAGAACCTTCAAATGCTGTGCTGGCAGGGAAAGGAGGAAAAGGAAGCAGGATGCCCGCTCAGTCAAAGGCCAGCCCTGGGGCACGACTGCTCCCCACAGAGGCATCTTCAGGAGGAATGCCAGGCTCCTTGCAGGCAGGAGAGCACCAGAGGCAGGTGCCATCACATCTTCCTCCCATTAGCAAAGCCCCACAACAGCCAGACTGCAACTAGGGCTTCCCTGGCCCCACATCCTTAGCCTTCCTCCCCCAGCC
>NW_009959672.1:0-337 GCF_000747805.2 Chaetura pelagica | reverse complement strand
AAAAACATTATTCTCATTGGAACAGTTAGGATCACATGTTGCCTTTTATTTACATGTGAGATATTATTTTCAATATTAGATCTAGTGAACAATATTACCTCTGTTATGGAGGTTGCCAGACGACATCTGAATATCATCCTTTTGTATTTAGATGCTTCTAAGCTAGTAATGTTTCAGCATTGGAATGTGGATTAGAAAAGCAGGAAATACTTGTACAACATAGCCTGTTTTGATCCAGTATGCCACTTGCTTAAATCTACCAGAAAGTAACACTATGCATTGGGTCTGGCTGGGATGTAGTTAACCTTCCCCACAGCAGCCCTCACAGTGCTGTGCT
>NW_009959671.1:0-337 GCF_000747805.2 Chaetura pelagica | reverse complement strand
AGAAGGAGATGAAGCTGCTCCTGGACATGTAAAAAGCAGCCCCCAAGGAGCAGAGGGACAAGGTGACCCTGATGGCGGCCGAGAGGAAGAGCAAGGCTGAGGTGGGACACGCTAGGGGCATGCTAAGCACATGCTAAGGACATGCCAGGGCAGAGGGGACGTGCTAAGGACATGGGAGACATGCTAAGGACATGCTAAGGGGAGAGGGGACATGCTAAGGGGAGAGGGGACACGTTAAGGACATGCTAAGGGCAGGGTGAAACACATTAAAGACATGCTAAGGGGAGTGGGGACATGCTAAGGGGAGGGGGACATGCTAAGGACATGCCAAGGGGAG
>NW_009959670.1:0-337 GCF_000747805.2 Chaetura pelagica | reverse complement strand
GAAAAATAAGATTTTAAAAAAAATAATTAAATTAGGATTACTCCCATCTCCTACTTTCAAAATAAATATTTAACAACATGTATTTTGCAAATTGTAACAGTACAAGAAACAGCTTGGTGAGTCTTGATAATTGACTGTTCCCTATTTTATAATTACTTATATCTTCTTATCAGCAGTAAAATGCTTTAATGCCTACAATATCTCCACTTAGATATACGTTATTAACTATAACTCTTACTTTCCTACTGTAATAGAAATTTTAAAACAGAGAAATCGGGTCATGGGAGAAATTTACACCCTCAAAGATCTATTCAGGATTATTCTGTATATATACTGT
>NW_009959669.1:0-336 GCF_000747805.2 Chaetura pelagica | reverse complement strand
GAGTTGAAGGAAACACCGGTAAGTTAGTGATATTTGTATGCTGTCTTGAGTACCATTTTCAACAAATCTCTCATTTATGTAGTAACAGTTCTTACTCCAGCCTGTGTGGTAGCATTTCTTTAGTTAGATACGTAGTGATGAACTGCAAAGTGCTTTTGGTTCTGTAAAGAAGGAGGCTTGTTCTGTCAATCGTGTTTGGAAGCTGTTTGACCTGATGTGGTTCAGGTCCTTCTGAGTGCACTGGTCTGTTTCATGCTACTTCACACTATGTTTGCAGAGCTTCCTTCTGCTGCTAGTATAATAGTTATGAGAAGTTCTTGCAGGATTCTTGTGCTG
>NW_009959668.1:0-337 GCF_000747805.2 Chaetura pelagica | reverse complement strand
GGGATCCTAAAGGGCTTTTCCAGCCAGAACTGTTCCATGGCTTGGTGAGCAGGTGCTGCTGAGCTCTCCTGTGTCTGTGCTGGGAGCTGCTGGGGGGGGTCCAGCCAGGACAGGCATTGTGAGGGAGCTGAGGGTCAGCAGAGCCACCACCTGCCCTTGTCCCTCTGTCCCTTTGTCCCTCTGCCTCAGCCCCTCCCCACCTGTGCCTGTTCCTCTCAAGGGGGTAAGACCTGCTTGGTGGGGACCTGTCTGTGGCACCAGGGTCTTCCCCCCCTGCCTGCTCTGACCTCAGGGGTGACCGTGTCACCCTTTGGGGAAGGAATTGTTCCCCAGATCC
>NW_009959667.1:0-337 GCF_000747805.2 Chaetura pelagica | reverse complement strand
CAGCCCCCCCCCCACCTTGTGCTTCCCAAGCTGACCCTGTGCTCCCTGTACATGCGTGAGCGTGAGCATGTGCACACACACTTACACATGTGTGGATCTGACCTCCAACCAGGGCAGTCCCACATTAGCTTGGAGCTGGGGGGAGAGCACCACAGTGGGGAGCCACACACTCCCATGTGCTGGCACACGTGTGCACAGGGAACACACACTAGACAGGGCAGTGGTGCCTGTGCCCGCGTGGCCCATGTGTGCACGAGCCCCGTGGGGCTGGGGGTCACAAGGGGATGGTGTGCACGAGAGACAAGTGCAATCACACCAGGGACATGCATGCTCACAG
>NW_009959666.1:0-336 GCF_000747805.2 Chaetura pelagica | reverse complement strand
TTTTTTCTAACAGCTCCCCTTTTTGGGTCCAACCCAAAAGTATTTACATAGCAGGTAATACAAGAAGAGGAAATACTCAAGTTTTGTGTCATTAACTTGCATACAGTGTACACAGTTACGCTGTGGAAATCCCTTTGTGGAAAATCTCCTGGGACTAGCAGTCCAGCTTCAGGGTCATACCCACAGGGCCCAGAGTCCTTTCCAAACCTCAGCTGGAGAGTTTCCCACTGCTTTCATGTTGTTGTTTTTTAACCATCTGATTGTTCTTCATCTGTAGTCGTCGTCGTTGTCGTCGTAGTCTCCTCCTCCTCTTCCTCCTTCTTCTCCTCTTCCTCC
>NW_009959665.1:0-336 GCF_000747805.2 Chaetura pelagica | reverse complement strand
GAAAGAGGAGTTATCAACTGGGACATCAAACACTGGTTCAATGGGCTGATTTTCACAGCAAGAGCAGTTATAGAAGACAGGTCTGCCATAGCTGTTCCTGGACAGTGTTCTGATCTATGAACTCTGGTGAGATGTTGTAACATCCCCAGATCCTTCCTTCCAGCCTCAGTGGGGGACACCATCTCAGAATTTGGCCTCAGTCCCTCTCATAGCAATTGGATCCTGTTTTTTTCCTGTTTTCCCAGGATATCAAAAAGAGTTTATTTCCCTCTACTTCTCTCTCATGAGAACCCATACGTGGATCACTGTGTCCAGTTCTGGAACCTTCAACACAGG